>NC_135660.1:40711832-40851631 GCF_964188315.1 Podarcis muralis
TGCAGCGAGACTCCTTACGAGGTCTTCGCTGCGAGATCACATTCACCCGGTGCTATACCAGCTGCACTGGCTCCCGGTGGAGTACAGGATCAGGTTTAAGGTGCTGGTTTTAACCTTTAAAGCCCTATATGGCCTAGGACCCTCGTACCTACGGGACCGCCTCTCCTGGTATGCCCCACAGAGAAACTTACGGTCTTCAAATAAAAACATCTTGAAGGTCCCAGGCCACAGAGAAGTTAGGCTGGCCTCAACTAGAGCCAGGGCTTTTTCGGCTGTGGCTCCGATCTGGTGGAACACTCTGTCACAAGAGACCAGGGCCCTGCGGGACTTGACATCTTTCCGCAGGGCCTGCAAGACAGAGCTGTTCCACCAGGCCTTTGGCCAGGGCACAGCCTGACTCCCTCCCTCGGCAATCTTCGCGGAGCTCTGGCCCAATGGTTGCTAGTGCCTTGAATTAATTAATTTTTATAATGAATGATTTTAGAATGTTGTTTATGTTGTACTTTTGTACTGTTTTATTGTTGTTAGCCGCCCTGAGCCCGGCTTCGGCTGGGGAGGGCGGGATATAAATAAAATTTATTATTATTATTATTATTATTTTGTTTCTCAATAGCCTCATTTTGGCTGCATCATTGTCATAAAAAGAGCATTTGAGTTTGTGACTGGTATATAGAAGTGGGCTAACAACAACAAGAGCTTTCAGGATTCCAGCCACTCATTTCCATCTGCCCCATACCCCAGTTTTCTGCCCCTCCCAACAGTCAATCATCATTCTGTACCCACTGAGCATTCTTAGCTCTGATTGGTCTGTCTTGTCTTGTTGTTGTTTTTTAGTGTGTTGGGATGGACATACTTATGCCCAATGCTAGCTACATTAGCAAGATGGATTTGTCTATTGATTTATATGGACAGCTCTTACTTCTGTTTCTTGGGGTATAAAATAGTGAACCAGGAAATGCCCTATCCAGACAATGAGATGGTTCTGTCTAACCTTTTGATATCCATATGCCTCCTCTTCCATCTTCCTTTCTCAGCCACTCCATCCCCCTTGTCCCACCCAGTTTCCTCTCAGCATTCTGTGCTATTAAGCATGTTGAGTCCCAATTGGGCAAGAGTGTGTGGGTTGGGTGGTTTCTGTTTTGGCTACAGAAGTGAGAGCGCTTGGAGAATTGAAGGAGAACTAGAGTAAAGGACATAAGGTCATATGATGATTTAAACTGATGGTTAGGAGAGTTAGACAGTTGATGAGGGTTATGCAGGAGAGCTGGGGAAGAGACATGGATGAGAAGGGACAGAGGCATTTATGTTTTATAGAAAGGTTGTCATAGCTAAAATGTATACCACTGCGTAACAAACCTAGCTATAGACAACAGGTTGGGACTCAGGAAAAGATGTATTTTTAATCAGCTGCATAAATTCCCAAAGCTGGTGTTACAAAAATAGATTGTCCATTTGGGTGTTGTGAATCTGTATTTGTTTTTCTTATTGAGAAACCAGTTTGAGTAACTTGATAACCTCTCATGCATAACTACCACCTGGCAAGGAAGTAGAAGCAAGTGAGAACTGAGTTCTGTGACAAACACGTTGCGTCCCGCTTGAATGTAAGCACTAAACCATAAATTTAGTGCTATGTGAATGATCTTGTTCGATCAGAACATGGCTTATTATCCTGGGTTGTTAACCAGCATTAACCCAGAATTCCCTGTTTTGGATATAATTCCGCTTACCTTTTTCATGGTGCCAGCCCCGCTGCCACTGCCATTAAATTCCTCCTGCTGAACTTCTGGCCAGTGGGAGACAAAACAACCTCTCATGCAAACCAGGGGATTTGAATCTGGTCCACCTTTCATTGGGGTTGTGGGTTCACAGCGCCTGGGCATGCCATGGGAAACTCTGGCTTGACAAAAGGCAAGATCTCTCAGCTGAAACCAGTGCACCTGGGGAGGAGGAACACACATCCACAGTGTTCCTCCATGACTTCAGAAACCATGGTTTACGTTGGTATGAATGAACATCTGAATGTAGCTATTAAAACTATGTTTCTGCATGTACAAGCAGCTCAGTTGGTGGCATTCTCAGATAGGGTTGGGAAATCCTAGAGAGCCCCTCCCCCAATAATTTTTCATTTACATTCAAGAGCAACATACAACACCAGTAGCTTATCCAGTGGTACATTCCTATAAAGTTTCATATGCAGAATATACCACACAATCAATAGGTTTATTTATGTATTCTTAGTTCAGATATCGTCTGCATAGAGACTCCTGTACTGAGGGTGGAATAAAAGTATTTTCCATCTTGTTTATAAAGGAAAAGAAAGGAAGCCAAGTCTCACCAAAAGTGACTTGAATCAAATTCCTGGACTAGCATGGTCAGGGAAGCAGGTTTTACATCATGGCCTTAGAGAAATGATGCCAGTCAATGCAGATGAGCTTTCACCACTTTGGCACCCTCCTGATATTTTGGACCCCAACTCCCATCAGTCCCAGGCAGCACAGCCTGATGTGGACAATACTGTACTCAGTAAGATAGGCTAACAACCTGGCTCAGTAAAGTTGAGTTCCCTATGGCCAATAAACTGAGACTTGTAAGGTAATTGCTGACATGCTATGAGGCACCGACAAATGAGAGAGACAAAAACAGGAAAGAATCAGGCCACATCATGAGCTTCCACTCCATGACTGAAAGTCAAGGATCCTTTAATAACCCTTTTGATGGAACTGAAATGTGATTTGTGACTGAAGGCTTCCCAAATCCACATTACTACCACCATGTCAGTTTTATATCAGTGGAATGTAAATAGACTAATAAGATATCCCATTGTGTTAGCCTGGAGGTAAGTTAAACGTGCCCTTGAAACCAAAGACAAACTAACACATAATTAAAACTCTCATAGTGAAATCACCCTTGTGGCAGAACTGTGGGTCCTTGTAATGCAAAGGGAAGAGTTCAGATTAAAACCTGGTGCTGCTTTGCCATCAGAAAGCCTGGAGCATCTTTGACGGTTACCTCTAGGAACCCGTGGAAATCCTGATCTGATCTGGGATGGGGGTGGAGGCAGTGAGGAGTTGAAAAGAAACATTACAAAAGGGAAGAAAACCCCTGTAGCTCCCTGTTCCCAAAGCTCAGAAAGGCTATTGACAAGATCACCAAATCTATTCCCAAATTAGACTTCCATCATTCCATAGAAAGGATGGACTGTGACCTCATGTCAGCACCATGGTCCATGTGCACAGGTAAAAGAATGCCGAGGGTCACCTTCAGCAGCACCTTCTATGCCTCTTCAACCCCTTCATTCACATATGTTGTGCAGACATGGAGAAAGCTCTTGCAATTTCACAGAATGCAGAACTGTACCAGGTGCAGCTTTCCCCACTGCAATGGGGAACCCCATTGGAACTGATGGAATCTCTCCCCCCCCCCTTCTATTCAACTCTTAAAGATACCAGTGTCCTCTCAGGAGCTTCTCTTAGCAAACTGCAACCCTAGATGTGCAACTTGCCACATGCAAAGTTGATCTGGGCTGCTACAAATGAGCAATAGTCTTTACCTGCCCATAAGAATTCCAATGCATTTATCCAGGTGTTCTCCACAAGGAGGTCCACACACAAACACCACTTAGGAAGGAAAAGAGGTCAAGGGTATTTTCTGTTTGACCTATAGCAAATGTGAATCCCTCCAAGTAGCTCACAGTTACTTCTCTTGAAGCAGTTAATCTCCTTTAGTCACTGGTCTTCAAACACCAGTAATGTCTGCATGGACTCAGGATCCTGCTTTTCTCTCCAGGGAAGATAATCCTGCAGTTTCTGTATTTGCAAAATACTGTGTTGCTGTTTGGCCTGACTGGCTGAGGATGAAGATGCCTTCCCCTTTGATGCATATACAGTGGTACCTCGGGTTAAGTACTTAATTCGTTCCGGAGGTCCATTCTTAACCTGAAACTGTTCTTAACCTGAAGCACCACTTTAGCTAATGGGGCCTCCCGCTGCTGCTGCGCCGCCGGAGCATGATTTCTGTTCTCATCCTGAAGCAAAGTTCTTAACCCAAGGTACTATTTCTGGGTTAGCAGAGTCTGTAACCTGAAGCGTATGTAACCTGAGGTACCACTGTATGCAGTAATCATCATCATCATCATCATCATCATCATCATCATCATCTCCTCTGCAAACTGGCTTTCTGTTACCCTGAAGGGACAGAGTCTGCAATCCCATCAGACTGAGTCATTCCACAGGCACCAGACTTCTACAACTTGGTGCTGCCTTTGAAAAGGGTTTGGAAGCTTCAGCTTGCCCAGAATGCTGTGACCAGACTGCTGACTGAGGCTGCTTATAGGGAGCATGTTTGTTGTTGTTGTTCAGTCATTTAGTTGTGTCCGACTCTTCGTGACCCCAGGGACTAGAGCACGCCAGGCACTCCTGTCTTCCACTGCCTCCCGCAGTTTGGTCAAACTCAGGTTAGTAGCTTCGAGAACACTGTCCAACCATCTCGTCCTCTGTCGTCCCCTTCTCCTAATGCCCTCAATCTTTCCCAACATCAGGGTCTTTTCCAGGGAGTCTTCTCTTCTCATGAGGTGGCCAAAGTATTGGAGCCTCAGCTTCAGGATCTGTCCTTTCAGTGAGCACTCAGGGCTGATTGCCTTAAGAATGGATAGGTTTCATCTTCTTGCAGTCCATGGGACTCTCAAGAGTCTCCTCCAGCACCATAATTCAAAAGCATTCATTCTTCAGCGATCAGCCTTCTTTATGGTCCAGCTCTCACTTCCATACATCACTACTGGGAAAACCATAGCTTTAACTATAGAGACCTTTGTTGGCAAGGTGATGTCTCTGCTTTTTAAGATGCTGTCTAGGTTTGTCATTTCTTTTCTCCCAAGAAGCAGGCGTCTTTTAATTTCGTGACAGCTGTCACCATCTGCAGTGATCATGGAAGCTAAGACCCTTATAAAATAACCTCCTGGGCTACCAGTCTGTTTCCAGGCAGAATTCACAGCACTGGTTATGACCTATAAAGCACTACTGTATCTGGCTTGGGCCCAGACTACCTGAAATATTGTATCTCCTTATGTAAAGCTGCCCAGGTGCTAAGCTCCTCAGGTGAGCACCTACCCTCAGTCCCTTCAACAACAGAAGCATGGTTGATGGTGACATGAGAGCGCGGTTTTTCTGTGGCTGCTCCTATCTTGCAAAATTGCCTCCCAAGAGAGGTTAGATTGGCTCCCTGTTTGTTATCCACCAGCAGGCTAAGTCCAATTCAGAGACACCTTACAAAACTAAGGTACAGATGATGCTGATCACTGGGATGTTATTGGAGCAAACTGTATTTTAATTACTGGTTTGAAATGTCTTTTGAAGTATTTTAACTATTGTTTTTAACTAATTGGTTTTGTTACTTTGCATTTTATAATGTTTTAAATGTAAGCCTCCTTGAGTCCCAGTTTTGGAGAAAGGTGGGATATAAATATATTAAATAATAATTATTATTATTTTTAAAAAGTGCCCTCCAGATGTTGTTGGACTACAGTTCCCATTATCTCTGACCATTGGCTGGGGCTAATGGGACCTGAAACAAGCAACATCTGGAGGGCCACAACTTAGCCACCCCTGCTATGCACTCCACCAGGGATGGGAAACCTCTGGCCTTCTCCAGCTTCCATCAGCCCTACCCAGCATGGCCAACAAGGAGGAATAATGGGACTTGTAGTCCAGAGGTTTCCCACCATAGCATTACGCTGTGTGGGATTTCATCAAGGGCACTGCTGATTCACTGCATGCTTTCCATCTTGTGTGATCTGTCACATGTTAGAAGCTGCCCCCTGCACAGTGGGACGCAGTCAGCTGCAGAGCTTTTCCAAAGCTGTCAGTTGCTGAAAACTCTCCACTCCACATCATCTCTCCGTTTCTGAATTGCATTCTGCCCAGTGATATTGCTGTGTGGCAAACCATTTCAAAGATGCATACCTGTCAACAGTCCTCAGAAATGTTCCATTTGCTGCCTGCTGTGCAACATCTTAGCTAATGGACTGCTATACAAAAGAATTTAAAGACATCTTAAGGAGCTTTTGAAACATTCATTAAGGAAAATGACAAATGGATGCATTTTAGTAGCCAATGAGCAATATTTTGACGTTTGTACAAATTCAAACATGCAGCAATAGAAGCACACGGCAATAAAACAAAAGGCCTTTACAGCTTTTTGGAAGAAATTGTACTTGGCATTGGAATTACCTTGCTGAGTCAGGCCAAAGAACCACCCTTTCTATCACTCCCTTTGGTCATATGGGCGAGCTTGGGAAACCAACACGTAGTTGGTTGGGGGCTGCCCAGAGTGGTTGGGGGAAATTATTATTTAAATTATTATAGTGCATAATGGAGAGAGCCATTCTCTGCTGTTTGCCCTCAGCATCTGTGCAAAGGTCATAGCTCAGTGGTAGAGCATCTGTTTGCATGCCAAAGGTCCCAGGTCCCATCCCAGGTAGAGGAATTGCCATTAAGTATCAACAGTACTGATCTATATGGACCAATGGTATGATTTGATCTAAGTAGCTTCCTATATTTCTCTATAGTTCTCCAAGTTAGACTGCCTTTGGACACAGAAGGTCTGTTCTTCTTGCTCTTACGGTTAATTTTGCAATTAGCAGATATGTCACCCATGAATTTAGTGAGTCCTTTTTATAGCCAGTGACCATAACAGCACCTCATGGCAACAATTAATGAATCCCATAATTATGCTTTGCATTAAGAAATGTTTCCTTGTGTTTGTCTTGAACATCCTGTTAATCAGTTTCAATTAGTTTGCGATCCAGGGTCAACATTCTGACCAGATGTGATGAATAATGCTGAATGTGAAATTGCTTGCAAACATGTGTACGTGAGTTATAGAATCACAGAATTGTAGAGCTGGAAAGGACCACGAGGGTCATCTAGTCCAGCCCCCTGCAATGCAGGAATCTTTTGCCCAACATGAGGTTCAAACCCATGTATCAAACTCTTGTACTTTAATATTCTGTTGGAAGCCACCCAGAGTGACTGGGGAAACCCAGCCAGATGGGCAGGGTATAAATAAATTAGTAGTAGTAGTAGTACCCTGAGATTAAGAGTCTCATGCTCTCTAAAGTGTTGAAGAATTTTCAGGATGATTTAAAAATTCAAAAATTGCTGCAAAATGTGGAGCACTGAATTTAATACTTGGAAGAATATAAACTGAGAGAACCCCCTGGAGCCAATCTCGTGGGTGCACAGAAGTCTGCAGGGGAGAAGAAAGAAGGGGAAAGTTCTATTCTACTAGCACACATCCCTTGCAGACTGCCCAGAGTCTTTTGTGTGGTCACTCACAATTCCAGTACAGCGTCATCTCTGAGTTGCCACAGCGTCACATCTGACATCACAGTATTTTAGTTGGGCAGCAAACACTGTCAAGCATACTGATAACAGCCCAAACATGTATAAATAATGAAGAACTGAGTTGAGGGTGTGCACCCCAACCTTAGCTTTGGGCTACCCCAAATTATATATTTAAACCTCCAGGAGAGTGGCTTCTACCTGGGAGCATGATATGCTTCAGCATAGTTCCCCAATGCAGGAAAACCTTAATGTATGTAAAAATAAATTAAGTATGGGGGCAAGTGCACCCCGCTGGAAGCTAGCCTGCAGTTGAGCCACAAAGTGTGAGCTGCCAACAATGTGTCTGCTTGAAAAATCGGCTCTCGCGCACTGATATATGCAAACTCCCAAAATCTGGAAACCAGACATTAAGTTCAGAGAAGAGTTGACATTTCACTGAGGAAGAGTTGGATGATTATTGCGATGACTAATTTGTAAGGCGAATGTAAGAACAGATGTGATCAGAACAAGGTAACCATGTTGTTCCACAACAAAAATGTAAAGGTTTCTACATTTGAAATCAATTACAGGGTGAAATCAATGCAGTTAATATGTTGGGAGAGAACAAGCCTATGGCGCAGAGATAGAACATTTAATTAATGATTGACCTGTAGGGCAACTTAGGAGAAGAGAGCCCAGCAGCCACCACTGCAGGGGGTATGAAAAATGTGCTGCACCACTAGACCAGAACAAGTATTATGTGGCAGCTGTAACACTGCCAGATCCACAGATTTGAAGTGGATAAGCAAGTATACATGGGATAAGGCAAGTAAACTGGTCTCAAGCCATTAAGGGTTTTATTTACTAATAGTAGCACCTTGAACTTGGTCTGGAGTTCAGATCTCTGTGCAGAGGTCTTGTATGCTGATCAGGTCTCCTTCCTGCCAGCAACAATACTGCAGCATTCTGCACTAACTGCAGCTTCTGGGTCAAGCGCAAGGGAAGCCCCACATTGAGTGCATTGTAGTGATCCAACTTTGAAGTCACCAATTCCCGAACTACTGTGCTCAAGATCATCTGGTCTAAGAACAGCCCTAGCTGTTGTACCTGTGGAAACTAGTAAAAGGTCCTTCTAGCTCCCTGGGCCTCCAGGGACAGGGCTGGATCCACAAGCACCCCAAACCTGCTCCTTCAGGGGGAGCGCAACACTGTCCAGAACAGGGTTTCTGGACACTCGCCCACAGTGCTTTAATCTTGCCAGGATACAAGATCAGCTTATTTTCCCTCATCTACCCCATCACTGCGTGCAGGCACCAGTTCAGGACTACCATGACTTCTGATTCAGATCCTATGGAAAAATGGAGCTGAGTGTCATCAGCATACTGATGGCTCTTAGCACCACGATTCATAATGACTACCCTCTTTACTTGACGGGAAAGTAATCTTGAATCACTTCTTTTTGTCAGGGGTGGAGGGGAGCTGCTGACTTTGCTGTTCAACTACAGCATTTACATTGTTTACTGTCTTGGATACCACTACAGTGGTACCTCGGGTTACATACGGTTCAGGTTACGCACTCCACTACCCTAGAAATAGTGCTTCAGGTTAAGAACTTTGCTTCAGGATAAGAACAGAAATCGTGCTCTGGCGGCGCAGCAGCAGCAGGAGGCCCCATTAGCTAAAATGGTGCTTCAGGTTAAGAACAGTTTCAGGTTAAGTACGGACCTCCGGAAGGAATTAATTACTTAACCCAAGGTACCACTGTATATTCTTTTATTGTACAAAGTGCTTTTTTCTAGGGGTACTCAAGGCACCTTTCCTTTTTCAAATGTTAAAAGTGTGGCACTTGCTTTAACAGCTTCATGGTGAGTACTGGCACCTTTCTAAAAGGAGAGAGGGAGGGAGGGAGGGAGCTCACTAATTGCACATATGCAGTATATGAACAATCTTGAATTTCGGAAAGACAATATAGACACAATTCAAATAAATGAATAAAGCCACAAGGCAATACAAACCCATTGCGAGTGACACGCATTGTCTGAAAGCTCACATCTTCTTTCCAGCCATGTCAATTAATTCATTTAATAGTCTTTCAAGTTTGCTGTGAATATCCAGGTTTTTAGTTGTAATCACAGAGTGAGTTCAATTCAGTCTTTGGTCTGTCACACAGGTGAGGCTGTTTATAACTTGATGTTAACACTTACTAAGAAACATCCCTGTAAAATCAGAAAGACATTTTCATCTTAACAATTCCTGATTGAATTGATCAAACTGGTAATGAAATCTTATCCCGTATGAATGAAAACAGGAAGAGCAAGAGGAAAGGATGAAGAAAATATAGGCTTAATCAGTTCCATGTGCCCTAGGAGGCCTTTGGGTTTGTATGTCTTGGACAACAGTTCTCTAAGCCAATAGCAAACAACTTTTGAAATGGAGGGAAGTTTCAAAAGCAGTTAATGATATCACTCAGGGGTCTGTAGACCTAGGACTGAGCGAATCTATTTCACTTTCTTTCTCTGTTTTTGTTTTTATTTATTTAGTTTCTTTTATCTTACGAAAAATATTTAATAAAATCTTGGTTGTTGTTTTTTTAAAGAATCATTTCCCCAGCCTTAAGCTGTTGTCCAAATCTGAATCACTTCACATTAAAAATAAATAAATATTTATGGAAATTCGCCAGCAATTTCATGCACATTTCCCCTAATGCAATGGAGTTCTGTATGCTGGTATAGCTCAGTCAGGAGAGCATGAGACTCTCAATCTCAGGGTCATGGGTTTGGGCTCCAACTTGGGCAAAATAAATTTCTGCATTGTAAGGGTTTGGACTAGATGACCCTTGTGACCCCCTTCCAGCTCTACAGTACTATGACTGTGTTATTACAGTGGTACCTCTGGTTAAGAACTTAATTCATTCTGGAGGTCCGTTCTTAACCTGAAACTGTTCTGCTGCCGCCGCCGCACCGCCAGAGCACAATTTCTGTTCTCATCCTGAAGCAAAGTTCTTAACCTGAGGTACTATTTCTGGGTTAGCGGAGTCTGTAAGCTGAAACGTATGTAACCTGAAGCGTCTGTAACCTGAGGTACCACTGTATGCATTTTTGTCCACATTACTTGGTCAATGAACTGCATTGCAAACTTTGCAGAAGTCTGGATTTCGAAGGACAGCTGAGTTTCAGTTGCATATTGTTTCAGAAAGTGTAAATTAGGTAGTTTCACATTAAAATGGCAAGCCAGTCAAATTTCTCCCAATTCCCACCTGTGATTCAAAAGGAGGGAGGAGTCATAGATCTCACTGGCCATGCCTAGTTCTTTTCTTGCAAGCATCCATTTGGATTTGGCAAATGCATTTCACACACACCCAGTAAGAAATGTTCATCCAGCTTTTGCTCTAGCAGAGAAGGTCAGGAGCCTATTGTGATCTGGAGGCTGGGAGGAGAGCTGTGTTGGAGATTTTTATTTTATCTTGGGAACTGGCAGGGTGTAAAAGATGAAACATTAAGTGCACTGGATGCATTGGTCTTGTTGTCTCCAATTCAGCCTAATTATTAATATGCTATGCGGACAGCAATGCTTTATTAATTGTATCAGTAGCTGGTGATCAATGTGACAAGTCAAGTAAAAGAGCACTGTTATTCATCAGCGTTGTCAACAGATAATTGTCCTCATATGCATTTGAATAAGACAGAGGAAGAAGCAGAATGAATGTGCTCCTCTTATCACATTTAAGTTTAGCTCTGTAAGTGTCAACACAATTAAAGCTAGGAAGGGCACCAAGCAACACAGAAAGATTCATATTCTGCTATGGTCTGTAATATTCTGGAATGTACATTCCAAAGGGGTCTAAACCCCTTCAACTAATCTATAATTCCTAGTGAGTCATACCACTGTTGAAACCCAGCACAAAAGGAAATACTCAACAAACAAGGAGAAAAAACTCAGACATCTTGCTGCAATATGTATAATTTAAAGAATACTTGGACAGAAACAGTAAAGTACTGCATGCAATTGACCATTAAACAATCTGCCGTGACATTTTTTGAGCTTTCACAAGCAAACAAACAAAAAGAAAAGAAACCCATAGCAAAACATTTACATGATCCTCAACACAGTGACACAATAGCATGAATTCCAGGATTGTGCTGAAGTATACTGGAAACCATAGGTGGGGGACCAGTGAACCCCTCCAGACATTTTTGGACTACAACTCCCATAATTCCTGACCATCGGCCATGCTGGATGGGGCTGGTGGCAACTGGAGTCCCAGCAACATCTGGGGAGTGACAGGTTCTCCATCCCGGCTGGAAACCAATGTAGAGATCCTTTACAGTGTCTCTGTGAGTTTCCATTCAAAAAAATGCCATGTCTTAGACAAAGAGAACCACATGATGGAAGTAAGGTGGGATATAAATGTGGGATATAAATGTACCCATTTAAAAACAACACCAACTCCTGAAAGTATATTGAAAAACAGAAGGTGGCCTAATATCAAGAGGAAGCAAAAATAAAACAGAAAAATAAATAAACATACCGTATTTTTCCATGTATAAGACTAGGTTCCCCTAAAAAGTAATGTCAAAAATTAGGGAGCATCTTATACATGGCTACATCTCTCCCCCCCCCCCATTTTCTTAAATCTGAGTCCCCAAAAATAGAGGGCATCTTATACATGGGGGGTGTCTTATAGACGGAAAAATATGGTATACATACATACATACATACACACATACATACATTATTTATATATATAGAGAGAGAGAGGTTCTGGCACCTCTCAGGTGGTCATCGTTGCCATTATAAGAGAAGAAGGGAGGTGTTCATGGTGAATTCCTGCACCTCTCTTTCTAGAAAAATAGCACTGATAATAGCTATAATTACTAAATAACGTGTACAATGGATTTTGGTTGATGACAGCCTTCCTCGGGGCATGTCAGACATGTTGCCTTGAAAGGGGAACTTTTGTGCCACCAGTGAAGGTTGTCACTGATGTGTTGAGCATTTTACTTTTTCATTGGGGCTGTTAATAAAGGTATTCTTTCAGTGTGGTCTTGAGGGTTTGCTTCCTTTCGTTTTTAGTGCTCTATTTTCAAGTGCAACCCAACAGAATTAGGTGTGATTAAAACTTTTTAATTGGAGGGGAGGGTCTTACAGCGAGGGGGAATAGAGACAAAAATCTATTGGGGCTAGATGTGACCTGTGAGCTGGAGATTAGCCACCCCTGCCCTAGGTAAAGTCTATTGATCTCGATAGGTTTAATTCGTTGGATTCTGCTCATAACCTTGCTTCACACTCACAGGGAAAAATTAGCAGCTACTGTATTATTTACAAGCTATTTTACTGCATATTTTATTTCCCCTTATTTCTTATTCTGTGTGGATTTTCTCTATGGATTTAAAAAGAAAATTATCAAACAGATGTGCTTTAGAGATGTCATCCTCACGTGAAAAATTTCCAGGGCATAGACAAAGCGAAACGTGAGTTCTGGATTGTTAATTGATCGTGTTGCAAAGCAGTGAGATTTTATGAACAGTCTCTGGGGGAATCTGTCGAATATACTTCAGTGTGCAATAAATTTACTAAACGATGAAAAGACCAATAGGCTAGGAAAGCTATTGGATGAAGTAGGATTTATTTATTTATTTATGTAAACTGTTTCGTGAGTTAGGAAGTTCATGAGGCAAAATGGCCAGTTGAAGTATGCTTTAAAATGAGGTGAATTAAATACGTTTTCCCCAGCATACAATACCTAATTATACAAAAGGACTTTAATATAACCATAACAAGACAATGCACAACAATACACATGTGTTAAAAAAGAAAATTCAGAAACACACTAAATACATCCACTTAGCAACCGCCACCAGGGACTATTTAGCCAAGGAGGTATTTCAGCAATAAATCTAACAAACTACCATACAAAATATTCTGGAGAGGGAATTTTTGTATCACACCTCTCTGACCAGCCACTTATTTTTACTTACTTATTTATTAAATTTTCACCCAAACATCACAGGTTGGTTCGCAACATAAAAATACGAAATGAGAACACAACATATATAATCAAAAAACCAAACAAATTGCCCACAATAACATAATGCAAGAAGGGGTCCCATGTATCTGCAAACTTGTCTCTCCTGCATTCATCCCTCATTAGCTTACGTCTTTGTGTAAGTTTTTCAACCAGGGCAAGAAGCCAGATTTTGGACTACCATCACTGAACTGCATTTAATACTTCCAGTGGTGGCCTATCTCTGGACAAGTAAGAGCTATTGAATGCAAACTTAGGTCTTTGTACAATAAGCCATAGTGAAGCAATAAACATAGTAATTGGTTGCATTTTTTTATTAGGACTGGATGTTAAATTTTTTTAAAAAAATATTCTTACTTTCATGACGGGGTTTTTGAATTAGTTGGCAGGTTCATTAGCTTGCCCTTCGCTAAAATTCACTAACCAGACTAAGGAATCACGACAATTCACTCTTTCCCCTGTGTATTTTGTTTTACGGAAGAAACTTGCTCTATAAACTTAAATTTTAGGGTCCCCCCTTCCCTGCAAGCAATATGCTTAGGATGTGTTCTGAGCAAAATGGTGAGTGAAGCAGAAGAAAGCTCTTTCTGTGACAGCTTATTTGTTCATAAATCTTTTTTCTATTAAGCAAAAGCAGAGAAATCCTCCGAACCATAATTATTTACCTTCTCCTGGAAATTGGGGAATCACAAAGTGTACTTTACACATCTTTGAGCCCCTGAAAAACATCAGAAGAAATTCAGAACAGGCCCAGGGGGCAAACTCCAAGAGGCAACGTTTAGAAAAATTTAAACCTCTGAACCTCACTCTGTGGGTATGTGTGTCTGTGTGTGTGTGGACCTTGCTTTTGAAGTCTGATCTGCTGTGGAAGGTCAAAGCCCTGAGAATCACAGCTATATTTTGCATTCGTTCCATTCCTCACAGGTCATAGTCACTTCACTTTGGAATACTATGCCTGACGATTACAGGGCTTGACAATATGTGACCTTCAAACCCAGCTTGGAAATACATACTTTTAATGGCATTTCCCATTGCTAGACAGGCATAACTCTGGTTGGCTGCTAGCTTATCTCTAGGAGAGAGTGCTTCAGTTAGAGTATCTATAATCTCAGGACTTACTTTTCGATCTATGAACTGAGCATCAGAATGTAAAAAAAAAATTAGAGCCTCTTGTAGCTGCTTAATTCATCTACCTTTTCTCACAGGAAACATTTAATTTAGCAGAAATTTTTAGACTGTGGTGTGTGTTTTGTGCACAATATAAATGTTTTAAAAAGGGAAGGAAAGAACCCCACACCCCAGTGTTTTTAATAAGATGTGTAGATCTGAAACTGCTGGGAAAATGGGTCTGATATCCAGATAGAAAACAGCAGGACCACCAATAACTCTGCAGAGTACTGACGGGACATCACAGCATGATTTAAAAATCTATGGAGGCCAAGAACTATGATTTGACATGTGTCTCATTACATATATCACAGAAAGAACCACTAGAGCTACTGTGACTGCTAGAGGGGGGGGGGGGGGCTATTAATTGTCCATTCCACACTGGTTTCCAGGTTCAAATAGAATGTCTTTAACTACTTCTGTTCTTTATTGCTTGGTTCATTTCCCATGCAATAAATCTGACAGGAGAGTTGCTCAGCAAAGGTTTGGAAGAAGACATGGATGCTTTACAACAGGAACATTAAACTATATCTCATCTTCAAATTCAAGTACTAGTCTACAAGTGTTCGTGTCATAACCATTTTTTATTTTATTTTATTTTTTTACTATTGGGACATGCAATTTGCATCTTAAATTTTTTCTCCTTAACCCATGGTTGGGGGATGAAATACAACCACATTATATCCTCCCCTCCTCAGCCAATACATTTTGCTTCTGTTGAAGGTGTGTGTGTGGTGGTGGGGAATCTGAATTGTTCCATAAATTAAAATGTTGGAAATATATTCTAAAAAGGGTGAAGATATACCTTCCCCTCCCCTTTTAGTAAAGAAGTGTTTCATCTAATACAAAGGTAAGGAACCTGTTAAGCCCAAGGGCTCCACTCCATCATGAGCAACCATCTGGGAGGGACTGCATGCCTCTGGTGGGCGGAGCCAGAGACAAAAGAAGGTGGAACAACAGGTGTGACTCTTACCTTTGCACGAGAGGCTTTGCACCAGAGGCTGCCTTCAGTTTACATGTAGACACTTTTCCATCCAAGCAAGGAAAAGGCATTAGTAGAGCTCAAGAATACACAAAAACACCCGAGGAGTGAGTGGAGCAGGGTGTCTGAGAGGCACTCCTTTTTTTCCTAAACAAAATGTTTAGGGGTACTCTCATTTTGACTCAAGAAAACCACCATTTTATAGTTCAAATTGGGGAAAACAATACAGTAAATGGACAGCTCACAGCAGCTTCCACACATTAACATTCCACACTGCTTCACACATTAAATGCTCACTTCCGTCTGAGTCTCAGGAAACACAGGGAAAGGAAATGAAGCCACCATCAGGGGTGGTAACAACGAAACTAGATTCCAACTCTTACTTCACACATTAAACGCCCGCTTCTGTCTGAGACTCAGGAAACACTGTGACAGGAAATGAGGCTGCCATTGGGAGTAGCAACGGAACTGACGATTCACCATGCTAGAGAAGAAACTAAAAAAGTTTCTTCTGTTAGATTCACAAAATGTTTAGGGCTGCACATACCCCTGTGTCCCCCCAGAAAAAAATCACTGCTGAGAGGTATGGCCTAGGCAGGGTCTGTTTTGGTGCAGAGTCGCAAGTGCCAGATAGAAAGATGTGGAGGGCCACATTCAGCTCCCAGGCCTGAGGTTTCTCTACCCCTAATCTAATATGAAGAGTAAACTAGTGTTAGAGTGGTGGACGTGGAAATAGAAAATCCAGACTCAGTCATGAAACTTACTAGGAAGCTGGTATAAGATGGCGCCCCCTCCCAGAGCCACATACAGAAGCCAGCCAGACTGGCTTCCTTCAGCACTGGAAAGAGGACAGCATTCTCCACCACATCTGAAGCAACAGACTAGCTTAGGGGGCTCAGAAAAGGCTGTACATGGCACACACAGCATTGCCCCTATTTCCCATCAGTCAGCACCTGCCACCCGAGGCAGATGCCACAGTCTGCACAATAGTAGGGACAGAAAAACACTCTCTCTACAAAAAAAGCACCACAGTCACTAGGAATAAAGCTTCGTTGGGCATTCAAATAGTTTTCAAGTAGTTGCATTTTTCAATAGATGCTTCTGCTGGCTGAGGAAGGAAAGTGGGAATACTTTGACTATCTATGCTGTGTGTTTATCAAGTGTGAAGGGAACCCAAACCTCTTCCCACAAGTTAATGTTTTCCAGGTTAATATAGTTGCAATTGCTGGATGTGCTCTCATGTAAAAACATTTCCCCAATATGAATCTATCTACCACCCTGCATATGAAAAATGGCATTCCTCCTCCCATCAAAAAAGGGATAGATTCAATCTATTATCCTCAGGAGTCATTACGGAGCTAATACCTGTGATTGTGACATGTGAGTTCATAAGGTTTGACAAACTCTTCTGAGATGCATCTCCTCTTGAAACATATTGCAGTTTGTGGAAAGATCTTATTATTCTCAAGGAGCACTTCAGGCTTCAGAGAAGTAATCCTATGTAGATAAAAGGCTGAGCCTCTCTTACCAATTATTTCAAGGGGTGACTGTCATTTGTTCCATAACCAGGAGGCGGCAAGAATTCTAGTGATGTAGTTTATGATGTCACATGTGCTATAATCCTGCCTCTGAAACAAATCACTATAAAAGGGAATGAAAACGTGATAACTGAAAATGTCAATTGATTAGCAATATGCTATGTACATGATATTTCAGAATATTAATTTATGTTTATTTTTTTAAAAAAATCTGTCCTATGTATTTCTCCAAAGAGAGTCTAAGCGGCTAACAAACTGTGAGAAAAACAGAATGAAAGAAACAAAATTATCTAAACACCTCCATTCATTCAGATTAATAAATTAACAATATCCGACCCATTGAAGAAATCCCAGCAGCACAAAAATAACATAGAGCTGAGTCAGCAAAAAATACAGTTAACCAATTATCTTTTCACTATTTATTTCTTAAAACTGAAGAAGAAGAAGATGTAAACAACCTATGTTCTTCATTCAGTCACAGTCACTGTCACAGTCATTTTTTATAAAAAAAATCCATTGATTGATTTGTACATCTTACCTACTTTTTGCAGTTGTATTCATTCATTCATATATATATATATATATATATATATATATATATATATATAGCTGGTTTTCAACAATGGTCTGCAGCAGAATAGCAATGGTGCTATTAGGTAGGCACAGTGCTATTTTTCTAGAAAAAGCGGTGCCAGAACTCACGATGAACACCTCCCTTATTCTCTTAAAATGGCAATGACAGCCACCTGAGAGGTGCCATACCTGAGTTCCTGTGAGTTCCCCCTGAAAAACAGCCCTGGGTAGGTACCACAACAGAAATAGTCCCACTCCCTCACTTTCTGAGGATGAGGGATTTGGAGCAGATGACAATCAAAGTTTGCAGTGAGGAACATATGGAAGAAGGAAACCCATTCTAAAAATATAGGCTGAACAACATTGTTTCTTGATTCACATTTGTGCAAATAAAAGGAACAATGGACTACTACGGAATCAGCCTTCTGCCCTTCAGTTGTTTCTGGACTACACCTCCCATCAGCCGAGCCAGCCCAGTCATTGGTTAGGGATGATGGATGTTGTAGTCATAGAATCATAAAACTGTAGAGTTGGAAGGGACCTCAAAGGGTCAACCCTATGCGATGCAGGAATATCAACTAGAACATCCATGACAGATGGCCACCCAATCTCTGCTTAAAAACCTTAAAAGCCTCCAAGGAAGGAGAGTCCACAACCTCCTGAGGGAGACCACTGCCAGGTACCAGGTTGGGGAAGCCTGGTATAAAATGTGTTTGCTGCAACCAGGCAATCTGCAACACTCACTTTTCAGAATTGTCCTCTTTGGTCACCGTAGAACATGAGTACACATAGAGTTGTTTGCAGAACTTTCCTGAGGTTCATTGCTACAGAAAGAGAGATGCAAAGATTCTTAAGGAACTTGTTAACAAGCTTGTTTGGACAACAGAAGGGAAACAGATCACAAGGCTGTTACACAGCAATCATTTTAAGTTGGCCAGAGTCACTCCACTTACTTCTTAGGGAGTTTGCGTAATGGATACATGTCTGAACTCTCAAGTGGAATTTCTTAACAGAACTCTGTTGACAGGCTGTGAAAAATATGAAACTGAACTTCCATTAAGCACTTAACTTCAAAGGAGAACAGAAATGTTGCTAAAGCTTTCACACAAAGCAGAATGTATTTTATCTATTCCTGAAAGGTGTGGACATTGTTGTAAGTCACTGAAGGACTGTGATCTGATATTTGTTGAGAGTAAAAGATGTCGAGCTTTATGCCTCCTGGGTGTCTTCGCCATCAACATACCCACCAGAGTAACTCACCGTCCTGAAGGCTTCTCGCTTATCGTCTTAGAAGCATGAATTAGAAGCAGGCTGAAGATGAGTCTACTCAGCAGCCCAAAAACTGGAAAGGCATGAAGGACAGTGATTCTTAGAAGACAGATTCTGACACTCAAAGAAAGAGTCCATTTATTTCATTTAAGTTTTATTTTTATTTTTTTAAAATATATTTATTAAGGTTTTTCATATAAAGCATACTTTAAAAAAAGCACAAATCATCCTTATCCTTTTAGCATCTTTCCACTGTTACATTGGACTCCCCCACACCTCCCGCATACACTTACATCGTTATAAAATTAATTTCAAACAAATTATCATTTTGCTCATAGTCTTAATTTTGATTAGCATATAATTCACCCTTAAGTCTAATTTAGTGATAGACAGTTATTTTCTATCCTGGCATCCCACTCAACACTCAACCAGATTACAATGTTTTTGTAGATAAATCTTGAATTTTTTCCAGTCTTCTTCCATCCTTTCTTCTCCCTGGTCTCGGATTCTGCCGGTCATCTCGGCTAGCTGCATATAGTCCATCAGCTGCATCTGCCATTCTTCCAAAGTGGGTAGCTTCTGAGTTTTCCAGTTCTTCGCGATCAATATTCTTGCTGCTGTTGTTGCATACATAAAAAATGTTCTGTCCTTTTTTGACACACTCTGGCCGACGATACCCAAGAGGAAGGCCTCTGGTTTCTTAGTAAAGGTGTATTTAAACACCTTTTTAAACTCATTATATATCGTCTCCCAAAAGGCCCTCACTCTAGGGCAGGTCCACCAGAGGTGAAAGAATGTTCCTTCATTTTCCTTACATTTCCAACATTTGTTATCAGACGAATGGTATATTTTAGCTAATTTAACTGGGGTCATGTACCATCTATACATCATTTTCATTACATTTTCCTTCAAAGCATTGCATGCAGTGAAGTTCAGCCCAGAGGTCCACAACCTTTCCCAATCTTCAAACATAATATTATGCCCAATGTCCTGTGCCCATTTTATCATTGCTGATTTTACCATTTTGTCTTGGGTGTTCCATTTCAGCAGCAAATTATACATTTTTGAAAGTACTTTAGTCTTAGGTTCTAACAGTTCAGTTTCTAACTTTGACTTTTCCACTTGGAATCCTAACTTTTTATCATTTTTAAACACTTCTTTAATCTGAGCATAGTGTAGCCAGTCTCGCACTTTGTCTCTCATCTTTTCTAAACTCTGCAATTTCCAATTGTCACCATCCTTTTCTATTATTTCCCAATATTTTGGCCAATTGGCCTCCATATTGGCTCTTTTTCGGGCCTTAGCCTCTAGGGGTGACAGCCACCTCGGAGTTTTATTCTCCAGTAAGTCTTTATATCTTGTCCAGACATTAAAAACTGATTTTCTGACAATATGATTCTTAAAGGCCTTGTTTATCTTAGCTTTGTCATACCATAAATATGCATGCCATCCAAATGCATTATTAAAACCTTCCAAATCCAAGACATCCGTATCTTCAAGAAGTAACCAATCTTTTAGCCAGCAGAAAGCTGCAGCTTCATAATACAACTTTAAGTCTGGCAGGGCAAAGCCCCCTCTTTCTTTCGCATCTGTTAATATCTTAAATTTAATTCTGGGCTTTTTGCCCTGCCAGACAAATTTAGAAATATCTTTCTGCCACCTCCGAAAACACTCTGTCTTATCTACAATCTGTAGTGTCTGGAACAAAAATAACATTTTTGGCAGTACATTCATCTTGATGGCAGCTATTCGGCCTAACAAAGAAAGTTTTAATCTTGACCAACTATCCAAGTCTCTCTTAATTTCTGACCAACATTTTTCATAATTATCTTTAAATAAACTCAGATTTTTTGCTGTTATGTTTACCCCTAGGTATTTAACTTTTTTGACCACATTTAGTTCTGTCTCTTTCTGAAACCATTCCAGTTCAGTGTCTGTCAAATTTTTCCCCAAAACCTTGGTTTTTTGCTTATTTAACTTAAAACCCGCCACTCGACCAAAGTTTTGAATCAATTGTAATACTCTTTTCGTACTAGATTCCGGCTCCTGTAATGTCAAAACTAGGTCATCTGCAAAAGCTTTAAGTTTATATTGTTTCGCTCCGACCTGGATCCCTTCCACCAACCGGTCCCCCCTAATCATGTTCAGGAGCACTTCCAGGACCGAAATAAACAGTAGTGGGGAAATCGGGCAGCCTTGTCGTGTACCTTTTTCAATTTTAAACTCTTCTGTAACCACATTGTTGACTATCAGTTTGGCCTTTTGTTCTGAATATATTGCTTCAATCCCATTCTCAAACCCCCGTCCCACTCCCATTTCTTTTAGGTTCCCCTTCATAAATTTCCAGGATATGTTGTCAAAGGCTTTCTCCGCGTCTATAAAGATTAAAACTGCTTTAGTGTTTATGTTTGTTTGCAAAAGTTCCAATATGTCTATAATATTCCTTGTGTTAGCAAACATGTGTCTACCCGGGAGAAAGCCTGCCTGGTCTTTGTGTATTATCTCACTTAGAACTTTCTTAAATCTTCGTGCCAAAACATCTGCAAATATTTTGTAATCCACATTTAAAAGGGAGATGGGACGGTAGTTCTTAAGTTGTGTCTTTTCAGTTTCCGACTTTGGTATCAATGTGATAAATGCTTCTTTCCACGATTCTGGCGCCTTCTTCCCCTCCATTATTTCGTTGCTGACCTCCAACAATGGCTGTATCAAATAGTCTTTCAATGTCTTATAATAGTTAGAGGTCAGTCCATCTGGCCCTGGCGATTTGCCCTGTTTCAAACTCTGGATGGCCTGCTCAATCTCTTGTCGTGTTATTTTGCCATTCAAAATTGTTCTGTTTTCTTCTGACAGCTTTGCTGATCCATTTTTCTCCAAGAATTGTTTAATCTCTATTTCATCTTGTGGCCCTTGAGTGTATAACTTTTTGAAATATCTCTGGAAGCACTTTCTAATCTCTCCCGGGTTCTGAATGTTCTTTCCTTCAATCTCTAAGTTTGTTACCGTATTTAGTCTTTGTCTCCTTTTCAACTGCCAAGCTAGCAGTTTTCCGCATTTGTTAGCCGATTCAAAAGTTTTTTGTTTCATTGTTTTAATCTTCCATTCTATTTCCTGATTTATCAATTTAGAATATTGTGCTTGATGAAGTTTAATTTCTCGCAGAATCGGTTGGGACTTCGGATTAGATCTTAACTTCTTCTCCAACTCTTTAATTCTTTCCAAAATTTTATCCTTCTTTTCATTTTGTGATCTTTTCTTTAAAGAGTTCTGTTGTATCAAGAACCCTCTCATCACAGCCTTACTTGCGTCCCAGATAGTTCTTTTTTCCACCGTGGTACTCAGGTTGATCTCAAAATAGTCCTTTAAAGTTTTTTGGGCCTTCTTTACAATCTTTTGATCTCTAAACAGGCCATCATTCATCTTCCATCTAAAGGAGCCGGTTGGGATCAGTGTCATGTCCATTCTCAATGCGTTATGGTCGGAGCATGTCTTGGGGCAGATTTCCACCTTTCTAACCTTAGGTGCCAGACTTCTAGTTATCCATATTTGGTCGATTCGTGTCCAGGTCAGTTGGGCTTCAGAAAAGAATGTTCCTTCTCTTCCCAAGGGGTTTCTCACTCTCCAAATATCAATCCAGTCCATATTGTCGGTCATTTAAAAAAAAGTCTTAGGTAGTCTTCCTTCTTTAGTGATGTTTTGATTCTGTGACTTATCCATATTCGTTGATACGACCCCATTCATGTCCCCCATCATGATGATGTTGTTGTAGTCCAGATAATCCAGCATGGTCTCATGCAACTTCTTGTAGAAATCCGATTTTCCTTCATTTCATTTAAGTTTTAATCTTGCAGCTGCTCAAAGGAGTAAAGTAGATCGTCCCCCAGGATAACCTGAACAAACTGCACAGTCAAGAAAAGTACCTACTTGGCCCCTTTGTACCAGAGTTTCTTGTAGAATGATGGCAAATTTCTCACCAAGGCTGCAATCCAATGCCCTCTTACCTGGGAGAAGAAATGAACAAAGGTGTCGGTTTCGGTTTCTCATTTTTCTCAGTTCGCCCCATTGACTCACCAGTTTGAGATTTTGTTTCTTTCATCCTCTCCCTTTAGATCTTATTTTAAATTTCAAAAATATGCATAACCGTGAAATTTTTGTTCTCTCTCTCTCTCTCTCTCTCTCTATATATATATATATATAACAAAAACAAAGTGGTACCAAAGCATTACAGTTAGTATGTTTCAAGCAAAAAAATATGGTCCATCTGACAGTTCCCCTTGAGTCCCGTTAAGGAAAAGTCGGGGTATATCTAAAGAAATAATACTAATACTTTTTTTTTTAGTACAAGTTGTAACCTAGAAAGACATTTATGTACATTTATTATCCTAAAGTGTTGTTTACTTATCTAGTAAAAATTAACCATTTACTCATCTGATTCTGTACAAGCAACGGCCAATTTGCACACGTTCAAAGCATGTGTGGCCATACATGTGTTCAACACCACAAACACAGAAGTGGCTGGGAAAGGGGGCGTAATGGGGCAGGGTGGGGTGGGGCAGGGTGGGGTGGGGCAGGGTGATACAGGGTGGAATGGGACAAGGTGGGCTTATAGGCACCCCTTTACAGCTCAATGAAAACTGAGTCTGCTCAGTAGCCAGGAAATGGTGTCTGACTATAAAGGGCAGGGTGTATGTGTGAAAAAATTTAATGGGAAGGCAAATGGAAAGGAGTACCCTGAAACATTTCATACTGCAGCTTTTCGTTGCAGACTCCACTTTTAATAACACAATAATAAGCCAGATATCAAGTGTTTGAGAAGTCTAGTTTAAAGGAAGTCAATTTGCATGAATTATAAGTAAAGGATTTTCATGGTGATTGTGCTTTGATCCTAATAACATTAAATGTTTCTGTATTCAAATCACATTCTCCACAGCTTACCATAACCTTAGAAAATGTTAGGATCTGCTGATTGTATCTAATCTATTAATCTTCAACTCGCTAGAAGATTTTTAAATATGAAGAACCACTTCTTTCATGTTCACCATCATAAGATGGTGAACTCTTGCTCCCAAGAACTCTTGTTCCTCAGAAATATCTCATGAGACACTTCAGAGAGGAAATAAACAGTCACCTTCCTGCTAACCACTAGGACAAGTCACAGTTCATAAGACTGTTTCTGAAGAGCAGATTTCTAACACAGGGGGCCAGGCAATAGGAATAAAGCCAGCACATCTCCTCGCTCTCCAAGCTATTGGTGGCAAGGTAACAGATCACGAGGGATGCTTGCAATATATTAAGAAATTTATATCCCGCCTTTGAGGACAGGCGCTCTCACAAGGCAGAGCACAGAACACACACACCCCAACCACAATTTCAAATATATAATTGCATCCTTTAAAATGCAGTAAAAATACCAGCAAGATGCAGCAACTGATGCAAATTAATAAAAAGCAGTGCTTGAGAGTTCTGCCCAGCACTGCTTACCATCCTATTTCCCACCCCCACATGCCTGAAGGAGATTCAGTGCTGTTCACCTATACAGGAAATTCAATTCCCTGCCAGGCACCTTTCCTATTCATTGACTCCTTCAGTTTCTCTCTTCTCAACCAGCTAAGTCCTGGCAAAGGATGAGCTGCCTTTGCTTAAGCTGCCTTTGTACTTAAGCAAATTCAAAGCATGAGTCACATACCGTGAGTCAGCTAAATGGCTGCAAAACAGAAGGCTTTCACCTGACCTTTACTGGAGTCATTTTTTAAAGTGCTATTTTGTCCTTGATTTGGTGATGTGCTGAAGATATTGCTCCCCCCCCCCCCCAGGAAGAAATGCCTGTTTTTTCGAGTGGGAGAAATGACTGTTTTCATTGGTGTTAAAGGAGTGCAAACCTGGTTGCCTGCTTCAGGAATTCCATCAGACACAGCTGCCCTCTGTAAAGACTACCAGAGAAATTGTGACTAAAGCACAGGCAGGGAAGGGGCAGCATTTACTGGGCTGTTTGAATTCCACCTGCAACACCTGCTTTTATTAGTTTACAAGGGAGTCGGTGGAGAAACAACCCATCAGTGTTGCAGGATACCTATTAAGGTATCCTATATTAGATAAAGTGAAACAATGCACCAGAACTATGGAACGTTTTCTCACGATAATCTGGTTTACTCCGCATGGAATCAAACAGTCCAGAAATCTCATGAAAACAATATCTGTACTTTAGCTCCTGTAAGCACATTACTAGAAATAGATTTTCTGCAGTTCCCCCCCTTAACACAGCTGTTTAAACCATAGGCTTAAATAAGATTATGGTGTTTGCTTATTAAACCTGAAAGGAAAGCCTATTTCAGTCATCGGTAGGCTCTAAAGGAAGAGTGAGGGAGGATCGTCTGCCAAACACATCTTTATCTTAATACAATGGAAACTGCCCACATTACTGGAATGATCTCCGAAATTATTTGCCGTAGTGGCTTTCTATGGAAAAATACAATTTAGTCTCCCTCTTTCTCTGACTTATTGCAACTATGGAATTTATCTGTCAGTGAATTATGCCACATTAATAGTGTTGTCCAATATACGTCTACTCAGAACTAAGTCTCATTGAATTCAGTAGGGTTTACTCTCAAGTAAGTTTGTTAATAGGATTGCAGCCAGAAAAGATGAAGGAAACTTTGAACAAAGGCTGTTGAGCTATTCTTTGATCCCATGAAGATTGGCCATATAATAGCAGAATCCTGATTATATCATTAATTATCTCAAGAATATCAGCTGGGTGACATCTTTTCACATGCTCTACATTATCAGAACAGCTTTATAATGCAAATACGTCCATATTTTCCTGGACATTACCGGAATTTCAAAGGTGGAATTGACATCCAGGGGGATTTCCAAAAAGCAGCACTCCACAACTTGGAGGGGGTTGTCTAAAAAAAAACAACTCAACAATTTTGGGGGTCTTGTACTTTTTGAAATATGGCAACCCTACCTTAGAGGTAAGTTTCTCACTGTGTTCAGTGGGGCTTATTGCTAGATAAGTGTGTACAAGACAGCATATTTTGTTTGACCGGATATAACATGTTCCTCAAGAAACAATAAAATGCCAGTTTTGAAGAAAAAGTTTGCTATGTGTATGATTTCTTCCTGCCCCTCAATATAGTAATGTGCTTTGGCCAGTGAGACTTTGGCCAGTGAGACTCTGGCTCAAATCTCTGCTGAGCCACAAAGTTTACTGGGTGACTTTTGAGCCAGCAGCTATGATTCATCCCAACCTACCTCTCAAGGCCATTGTGAGAATAAAAGGGGGTGGAGTGTAATCATGCATCCCAGCTTGAACTATTTGGAAGAATTGCAAGACTAAATGGTAATAAGCAGTAAAACTACTCTCAAGAGGATAGTTATACAGACCAATGTTCTTATGGATTAACACCATCTAACTGTCTCTCCATTTTCAGGAAGCGATGGAATGTAGAACAAGAGTGAGAGAAATTATTTTATTCCGATGAAAGTCGCCATTATAGGCATCAAAATGTCAGGAACCTTCTCAGCAGTGATCTTGGAACTTTGAGGGGCTTGTTAATGGATCCCTATCCTAGGATCAGGAAAGCAGTAAGACACCCACAGCTATTTTGTGTTTGAGTAGCAAAACAACAGTATTAGGCAGGAGAAGAGGAAAGGAATCACATAAGGGCTACAGAGGCATTTAAGGATTAAAAACCTAGGTGCCTATTATTAGTAGTTACATTACCCAGTTAACTCACAGGTAAATGTCTCCTAGCACCCATACAGTAGAGACGTATTTGATCTCAGTCTCTGAGCTGCATTGCTGTCTATAATTAGCACCATGATTTGACATAAAAGTCAATATAAAAATATTGGAACAGCAACCTCCATCTGAATTTAAAAAAGCAGTATTGTGAAAAGCCGTTAGCTAAATGCATCACTATGCTCAGCAATACTGCACAATTAACAGATTCAGCTCTCCAAACTTCCATTAAAAGCAATTATTATTCATTTATCAAGAGCAAGAAAGCCCCACTTCACAACACGAGTTAAAATGCAATTAGGTGCAGTAGGGCAGAACAAATTTCTCAGCACAGAACGGGTTACAACAGCACACCCAAGCTTCATGAGGCTTGCTAGTCAGGCTCATCATTCTCTTAGGACATAATAATGCCACTAAATATGCTGGATCATTAGCAAAATTACATAGCCAAAGAAGGGCAATATTAATAGAGCTCTGTAACATTTTATAGGAACAGCAACTTGTTAAACATCACTAGGAAATAATTGCATTACAGTCAGATGCATGAACTCATTATGTTTTTAACAATAGAAGCTGGGCAAGCTATTCACTTTGGAGAATTCTTTGCATTATGCTTCCTATCACGGGCTCGGGGTTCATGGATATGGGGAACAGCCTTTCCCCCCCCCCCCCGGATTTCTTTTACAGCAACACAATAGAAATGGATGCAGAATTCTTTGGCAGGCTGGGGTTAACGGCAGCATTGTCTTCCATCTCATGACTGTACACAGATGCTGAATTTACACTTCTGAAATACTTCTCATTTTATACCCAGACATGTGCATAAAAAGGGAATCAGAGAAGATGCCACCCAGTGACACTCAGCAATTCATATTTCTAAAACAGATGACACCGTTAGGACTGGATATACCTTTCAAAAGCCTTAACATCTCGGACCCACATTTGGATCTCTTTCCCTTGATTTCAAGTTGCGTGGCACTGCTGAAATGTGAGTCGGTGCTTAGGGGAGCAGGTGTTGGAACTGAAGATCATAGTGGCTTGTGAGCTGGTGATCTAAATATAGAACGTCAGGCAAGAATTTAGCTCCATGCAGCCACATGCTGCTTGTAGGCTTCCCATAGACATTGGGTTGGCCATTGTGAGAACAGGATGCAAGATAGTTGGGCTGTATGCCACCAACTCAGCTCTGGCCAGGGGACTGCAAGGAGACCAGTAAAATAAACCTCCTTGCACCAAAAGGCCAGAGTGGTTCATTCCACATGAGCCCTATAAATTAAGCTTCTGGGTTGGGTGTGAGGAGCTATGAAACTTGCTCCTGTTGTGTAGAAATCACTTTTGTTTGCCTTTATTTCAACTTCAGCAGCTTGAGACCAGGATGTGCAAATAACTGTCTCATTGATCTGGTCTGCATGTACAGTCGTACCTTGGATCCCCAACGCCTTGTGACTCGAACGTTTTGGCTCCCAAATGGTGGAAACCTGGAAGTGAGTGTTCTGGTTTGCGAAGCTCCTGCAGCCAATTGGAAGCCATGCTTTGGTTTCTGAATGTTTTCAGAAGTCGAATGAACTTCCGGTTCCATTTGAGAACCAAGGCACAACTGTAATCCTAAATTAAGGCTTGGCGTTATGTGCTCAAGCCTTGAGCTTGTGTATTCCCTCTGCCCTTCCAACAAGAGCTAGGAAGTTTTCAGTAACCATGGTTCATTATATCATAGACAAACCAGAAACTATGGTTATTCTTAACTATGGCTGGGAAGGTGAGGTATAAATTTACTACACTAAATAAATTACACACAGGCTGACAACTGGGCAAATGTGTGTGCAATTAAAGCTGAAATCCCCCTGTTCAGTTTGATGGGGCACAGAAGTTAGGGCAAGTGAATCAGATCATGCTTTTTTAAGATCATCCTTCAGTGCTGTCTTAATGTTATTCACAAAGTTCTGAGAGGACAGGAGCATCTTTGCAGACAAGCAACACTTGAAATGCAAAGAGAAGAGTAACTATTGCTATAAAACAGTTTATTGACCTATCAATCCTTATGTTCTTTTCAGGATTGAGAACTGCTTACCCTGGGAGAGAAAGGTGAGTGTTAGCTCTTGTGAGCACTCTGCTATTTTATATTAAATTTCTAAAACAGCCATATTAATATCTATACTCTGCCAGAAAACAATTAGATTAATATTTAAACCCTTTGAGAAAACAATCAGATAGGGATCAAGCAGGTTATTTGACAAAAGACTGTTGGGTTCCAATCCTCACTATTGCAACAATTTCTCTAGATTAGGAAAGCATTTCCCAGGAGTGTACCACAGATTGAATAAAATGTGTATTGAAAACGTAATGAAAGAAACATGATTAAAAAGCACAACAACTTGCTGATAATTATTTCATCATGCCAAAAGAAATGAAGCTATTTTAAAGATACAATTAAAGAGATCAGTAATATAAGGCAATCAAACTCAGCTAATGTACGATGCCAGCCTATTCTAGGACAAACCCACAGAGCAACAATTCCAAATTGCATGGATTAGAACTTCAAAACTTTCCACTTAACTTACGGAAGGAGATGTGCAAAACAAATATATTGCATAAATACACATGCAACTTTCAGCACATTTTTTTTTTGTGGGGTGGGGGGAGGCAATGCTAAGATAGGAAACCTGAAAGTGTAAGAGGGATAGTAAGGGGGAAGTACCATAGATCTCTGTGTTTTGCATGCAGGAGGTACCCACACCTTCAGAAAAAGAGTATCTCATCTGGGACAGCTATGGGTTGATGGGCAGAATAATCCTAAAGAGGGACCAGGGGGGGGGGGGCAAGGAGTCTTCCACTTTATTCAGAGCCCTGTTGGTTTATGCTGGCCAGGACAGAAGATGGGAGCCACCTTTCTACCTAATATGTGTCATGCCAGCTCCAGTCTGACATAGCTGTGTGGAATCCCCAAGGCTGCTCCAAAATGCCCCATTCCAGCGCTTTCTGCAGGGTAGACCCAGCTGGAGAACCAAAAGCTTACCACCCACTTTGGCGGAGCTGAGGCCTCGGCAATATAGGACAGCATTGTATGTCAGTTGCAAGGGAACAGAAAGCAGGAAGCTGTGGCTATGGTGATTAAGAGGAGATGGTGACATCACTGAGCATTATGTCAGATAATGAAGCTCACATCAGATCACACCTCTGCTTCCATCAATAGAAAAACTGCAATGCACCCGAATGAGAGAGGAGGGAGGTGGAGAGGGAGGGAGGGAGGGAGGGAGGGAGGAAGGACTGGACTCTGTTGCCGAAGAAGAGTGCTATAATCTAAGGCTATGATGCATGGTGACAGCAGCATGGGCATGGCATGGAGGTGTGTTTAGGGCAGTGTGGCTGGTTCCTCCACACAGGGCACCATATTACTAAGGTCTGCCCCCGAAGGAAGCATAACAAGTGCTATCAAGCTACAGTTCTCTGTTTTGGGTCCCCAGGGGAAAGGAGAGGGTTTTATACATGTGGCGGCATGTTAAGAATTCTGCATATGAATCTGTTCATTTACGATCAGTTCTTCTAAGCAAGATCAAAGCTTGCTTAAAAGATGTTTCAAATTATCATAGTGATGGGAGAGATAAAAAAGGCCACAGAGTCCAGGCTCCTTTCCAATGGACAGCTGGGATGTTCACAAATCTTACGCACAATGCAGAGGTTACCCATCCCTGCTTTAGAGAGACTCTCCCTACACGGGCAACTTTGCTGTGTTTTCCTGTCACTGGATCCAGCCATTTTGGGATGGCAGGCAGCCTTTGTTCAGTGATATTATGATATTCAATGAGCAGGTCCGAAACAGCTTAGTGAAGGCGGACAGAATTGGTAATGAGGGCTAGGATTTCAGCCTAGGTTTGCCAGATCTGTATATGAGCGAACAATCTGGGAAATTGTGTTTAAATGGGTCTTTCAACATTTTGCTGAATAACCGCAAAACCTTCAAACTCTTTTCAGGATTTTAAGATTTATTGCAAAATGCAGCTTTCCTTGCAGTCTTTAATATAAGAGAGATTTTATTATGAGAACAGTTTGCAATGTGTAATTCCAATTCATTTCCACTAGACCTCTTTCTCTTCTCCATCACTGCTCATTTGGGGGGGAAGTTTGATTAATCTTCTCCTGTTGGTATTTATATTCATCTAGAACACAGTTGCCAGAAATGATCAGGATCATTCTGAAGGTTTCAAATTTGTGGTGTTTGTTGTACCCGCCCTCTTAGCTTTCCACACCAATGATTCACCCCTGTGACGCTTGATCAAAGCACTTGATTGGAAGACCTTGTCTAACAGCAAGTGGACAGTAACATTGGCAAGATCACAGAATCATAGAATTGTAGAGTCAGAAGGAGTCCCAAAGCTCATCTAATCCACCCCCTGCAATGTAGGAGTCTTTTGCCCAACATGGGGCTTGAACCCTTGACCCTGAAATTAAGAGTCTCATGTTCCACCTACTGAGCTATCCCTGCCATAGAAATTGGAATTGATCTTTCCTTCACCAAACTCCCAACTGGATGACAATGCAGTAGAGGATCTGTCTACTGGTCTAGATTAAGCCCCCCCCCCCCCAATGCATGCCCTACTAATGTACGCATTTTTATACACATTTTCTGGTTGGAGAACTGCGTCACAAAATTCAGCAAAGTGTCAATTGAGAAGGCTAATCGTGTTTTGATTTGCATATTGGTTTGAAAATTGCAGATTACCGTAGGTATTTTATTGTTAAAATGCAAAGGCAGTTTAAATTCTATCCCCAATAGGAGTGGGGGGCAAGGCAAAATGTGCTAATGGTGAACTAGTGCTGCACCAGCCTTGTACACCCTGGCCAATGGGGGAGGGGGCTCTGATTTTAAAAGCTCAGAAGCCTCCCCCCCCCCAGCATTTCTTTAAGGCAGGGTAGCATGTCTAGCCTTCCTTGGTTGAAATGTACAGTGGTACCTCAGGTTAAGAACTGTTCTTGACCTGAAGCACCACTTTAGCTAATGGGGCCTCCTGCTGCCACTGCGCCGCTGCTGCACTATTTCTGTTCTCATCCTGAAGCAAAGTTCTTAACCCGAGGTAATATTTCTGGGTTAGTGGAGTCTGTAACCTGAAGCATATGTAACCCGAGGTACCACTGTACAGGTGAAACTCGAAAAATTAGAATATCGTGGAAAAGTTCATTTATTTCAGTAATTCAACTTAAAAGGTGAAACTAACATATGGGATAGACTCATGACATGCAAAGCGAGATATGTCAAGCCCCTATTTGTTATAATTGTGGTGATTATGGCATTAATAGCTGCTCCGTTCCAAGTATCATCCTGCCCCTTCAACTTGCCCATAGATGTTCCTTTTGGATTTTGGGTCAGTGCAGGTAAGAAGGGAATAGGAAGGTGTTTGTGAGCACCCTGAGGCATTAATTGGATGGTGAAGTGGGCTTCCCTAAATCAGCCTCTTAGGACTATAAGGATTAGGGGATAAGGACTGGAATCCCCATGCCTGCTTCACCCACACAAATACCAGGGGCTGCAAGGTGTGTGTGACAGAGGCAAGCCTCCTTCAACGCATTTGTGGATGTGTGCAAAAAAACTAGGAGGAGGAAAAATGGCAACTGCTCACAGACTTGCAGGCAGGATGGGACTTGCTCAGAACTGTCTCTCTTTGTGTTCCATAGAAAGCCACTTGTGAGATGAGCAGAAGCAGTGTTTTTTTCGGGGGGTGGGGACAGACGCATACCCCTAAACATTTTGTGAATCTAAATTTGGCCTCACTGAAGGGCAGTATTTCAATATGAGTAGGAAAATGAGAGTGCCCCTAAACATTTTTTTTAAGAAAAAAGCACTGAGCAGAAGATTCTGCAATCTCTGTCCAGTTATACATATACATACATATACATACATATACAGGAGATTGGAGTTTAGCCTGTTGCAAATTTTTTGAAAGAAAGCTTGTAGTCCTGGTTCAGCGAAATTCTGTATCTCATGCTCTTATTCCTTAGTTGGGGAATTAAACTCCTTTATACGCATTAAATTCTGCCGTGCCTTCTTATGGCTACACTTGTACTACTTTATATATTCGCTGAAAATGTGATGCTCTAGGGCATGCGCAGCGTCTCTGTACAGTTAGTGAACCCTTGGGACAATTTACTTACTTACTTAATGCCTTTCATATAAATTTTAAGGTGATTTACAACAGTACTCTAAACTAGAACCCTGTGTCCCTCCAGCTGTTGTTGGATTCCAACTTCCATCAACCCAACCAGCCTGGCCAACAGTCAAGGATGATGGAAGTTGGAGTCTAGCAACATTTAGAGGGCCACAGGTTCCCCACACCTGAGTTAGAACAGCTAAAAATGAGTGTAAAGCTATAACAAGAAACACCCAGGGCATAGACTTCAATTTTCCTCATCCAGCTGGAAAAGCTTATCAAAACGTTAAGTACAGGCAGTGACCATTTTGTGCATGTCCAATTGATGCGTGACTGTTGACAAATGGGTCCTTTTTGATGCAGAAGAGGGCAGAATGGGGCAGAACAGAATGGGGTGGGGCAGGTTTATGCACAACACACTAATGAGCGTGGGAGGCAGGAAAGGAACCCCTGTGCAAAATGGTCACTGCCTGTATCTTCATTTCCCTCTGTAAACTACAAATAGCGGGCACCTGATGTATCTCAACAAGATGCTATTCCACAAGACAGGGGCAGTCTCACTGAAAGCCCTGCTTCCGATATTTCAGGAACTTCAAGGAAAAGCTCTGCAGCAGAACACAATGACCCACGGAATATGCAAGGTATAAGGTGGTCTCTGGCAGGGTTAAGTAATATTACTGCAGGGTATTCTTAAGTGAGTGTGGGTGTGAGAAACAGATACCACTGCAGTATGTACTGTGAAGTTTCATGGATCTCCAGTTGTGAAAAGCGTATTTTCCATTTAGTCAGCTGCACAAAATTCTCCTAAGGAATAAAACTCATTATTTAATTAGCATATGCAGGCACAATTCATAGGCTTCTCTAAAATGAATATACAAACTATCTGGTTCAGAATCAAATATCCCATATTAACATCATTCTGACCACCAGCACTTAAATAACAAAGCATTTTTAGATGTCAGCAACCACTGGCAGATATAATTAGCCAAATCAAATTCATTTCATTGTGCAAACATCATAGAATTTACGATCCAGTAATGCATGATGAGCCCTTTGGTGTCTAAAATGGCTATGAGTCCTTTCACTCACCCTTAATAAATAATCTTTTATCTCTCTTTGCAGGCCTATCATGACTGATCAAAGTGAGATGCTGTCTGGGCTAGATTTGCCTTTGCATGGGAGAGCTTATTCCACCCACAGCCTTCAGAATAAGCCTTGTAGAATCATTCCTTTAATGGGCAGCTCTCCAGAATCAAAACCTTTCTTCACTGCATTGTATTTTTTCATATATGGTATGTTTGACAAGAAGGGAAGCGGGTGGCGGTGTGGGTTAAACCACAGAACCTAGGACTTGCCGATCAGAAGGTCAGTGGTTTGAATCTCCGCGACGGGGTGAGCTCCTGTTGCTCAGTCCCTGCTCCTGCCAACCTAGCAGTTCGAAAGCACGTCAAAGTGCAAGTAGATAAATAGGTACCGCTCTGGCGGGAAGGTAAACGGCGGTTCTGTGCACTGCTCTGGTTCGCCAGAAGCAACTTAGTCATGCTGGCCACATGACCCGGAAGCTGTACGCCGGCTCCCTCGGCCAATAAAGTGAGATGAGCGCCGCAACCCCAGAGTCGGTCACGACTGGACCTAATGGTCAGGGGTCCCTTTACCTTTACCTTTATGTTTGACGACTAAGCATGTAAAATAAGGTGTCTGAAATACTAAGCCTAGACTGAGAACCTACTGCCTTCCAGGTCTTGGGCACATCCACACTGTACATTTGAAGCACATTCAACACATATAACCTTTTCAAATCCCATGGAATCATCCTCTTTGCACAGGGTAACTTCAGATATGGCCACAGAATCCATTTTTAAAGTCATTGTTTGGTGGCATCCCTAGTTAGAATACTTACTTCAATGCCCCCCCCATGATACACTTCACAGGAAACAGACACTGCTGAAAAAGAAATTAGCAGCCTTTAAACTGTTTATGTTTAAGAGAACTTTACAAAGTACTTAGTTAAATTGTGAATGTACCGTTTCCAAAACCAGAGAGTTTGGGAGTCAGCTGAGACTCCTCACAAGTCTGATTTCCCCAAAGTAAATGATTAATCATTCTTGAAAGCTGGGCTTTAAAATATATTGTCTTTGGTAGGCAGAAAATGAGCAACTGAAAGCACTGGAAATGTTGAAAATGTTGACCTATAAACTATAGATATAGAGCGGTTATGAATCTTGTATACATTTATTTCAATTTGTACTTTAGACCCTGGGTCTAATTGCGGATTTGGCCTTCAAAACCGAATTATCTTAAAGTGACAACTTATAAAACATGCTGGGAAGAAAACAGAATATGGCAAAGATAAACAATGAGGACTCAAAGACTAATGTTATACCTTGAACTACTTCCCCCTCCCTAATTATTTAAATTGAAAAGAATTGACATTGCTTTTGCCTCTTTAATACCAATGTGTTATTGCCTGCATCCCATTGCTAATTCAGTAACCTTCATTGCAGTATTGATGCTTCCAATTACACGCAATTTATTTTGTTAACACATTAAATGAAGCGTCTGAAATAAGCACCTAAATTAGATTCAGTAGGACAGTTGTTACAATTTCATTAAATTCCAGTATACTTTGCTGCAGAGCATTTACTTTGTATTTTTAACTATTGTGTGTGAAATGGTTAGCCAAAGAAATGAAGGTGCCATTTGATTAAAAGCACTAAAAATTTAAAAGGATGTGCCTGGATTTAATTGCACCAAAGAAAATAGCTGTTAGATATTAATTAGCATATCTACTAAATGCCATTGCTCGTTTCAACTATCATTCTTTATTTGGGGAGACTTGCTTTGGGCAAGAAAAAAAGTAAAATCTGATGTAGCTGTTTAAATTGGACATCTATTGCAATGGCAATAGAAACCTTGTGCTGACCCCACTTGCGGGGGACGGACAGACAATGCTTTTTAGACTGCAAGCATTTCTCCATCAGGCACTGCCTCACACAGTGTGTTCAGTACCCACCATGGACATGACCAAAAAGTTGGGGTGTGATGCCGCAACCACAAACCTAATTCCAGGTAGGTGTCCTCAACCTTGCTCCTCAGCCCCAGTCCATTCCTTGTTCATAAACCTGACCAGTGCTGATGTGCTCTCCTGGTATGCCCCATGGAGGACCTTATGGTCTACAAATAACAACACCCTGAAGATTCTGGGTCCCAGGGAGATTAGACTGGCCTCGACCAGAGCCAGGGCCTTTTTGGCTGTGGCCCTGGCCTGGTGGAACACTCTCTCACAAGAGACCAGGGCCCTGCAAGATTTGACATCCTTCCGCAGGGCCTGCAAGATGGAGTTGTTCCGCCAGGCCTTCGGTCTGACTCATTTTTTCTTTGTATAAGAACAAGCACAAAGGAGATTTCCCAGCCCGCTCACAGGTCCTTACAATATCAGTGGAAACAGTTGGTCCTGGCAAGTATTAACAGCTTTCAATTTTAACCTGAGGATAGTCATTTGTTCAGTTTTAATTTTAATTGATTTGAATTAATTTTGGGATGCATTTTAATGGATTGATTGTTTGTTTTATACATTTTGTATTATTTATATGATGTTAGCTGCTCTGAGCCCGGCTCCACCCGGGGAGGGTGGGGTACAAATAAAAAAAAATATTTTTATTATTTTTATTTCAGTATTCATGTTTAAGGTTCCAGGTTCAGTCTAATGTGAAGGTTGCGGAGCAGGGAAACTCCTTCACCAAATTCCCTGGAGATCATGGCTTGTTGGAAGACTAGAACCAACCTATCTGCACAGGCCCAACTTACTTTATGTCTGTTAATATTGTGGGGAGCGACGAGAAGTCAGGAACTGGTGAGTTCTTTCTTGGTATGTTTTCCCCCTTGCCATCCCATTGAGGCAACAATGTTTGTTTATTTTTATAAAAAAAAGGTAATCACAGTAGGTGTGGAGAGAGATCAAATCCATAGTTGTCAACCTTCCCTTTTTTTGCGGGAAATTCCCTTATTTCAGCGCCATTTCCCGCTGTTATTCCGGATTGTTAGATACCCTGTAGACTGTCCCCGGGACAGGTGAGGCGGCTGATCCTTTATTTTCGAGGCTGCTGATCCCTTATTTTCAAATCTGAAAGTTGACAGAGCCACAATAGTTCAGGAACGAGTTCTTTTCCCCTGCACAAGCTTCATAATTTAAAGCCCTCCCCCAGCTGTCATTTGCCAGGGTGGGGGAGCATACATGAACTTGTACAGTCCATGATAAGATATACACATGGAGCCGTTTGACTGTGGAACGGTCTCCTTTAGGAGCTTGTGAGCTCTCCTTCCTTGGAGGTTTTAAATCCGAGGTTGGACATGGATGCTTTAGCTGAGATTCCTGTATTGCAGGGACTTGGATCAGAGGATCCTTTGGGTCCCTTCCAACTCTACAATTTTATGATTCTATGAGTAGCAAATAGACAACTTACACCAAAGGCAAGCAAATCTGCAGGCATGTAGATGTGGTTTGTATTCAGTGAAAACACCATGAAAGGGGCTGCCTTTTCAAATTGGCTGCGGCAAGCCACCCGCTTCCGTCTGCTTTCCCAAGCCATGAAGCCTTTCTGGGCAGGCTCCTGAAAGTGTAAGCCATCCTTCACAACCTCTGAAGCGCAAGTTTTGTACGCGGCACAAAGGAGATTACACATCACAGAACATACTCCTTGAGATGAGTGCTTAGGTGCCAAGTCTCATTGAGGCATCAATTTCCTGGAGAAGTAATAACCCCTCAAAATTCCAATTTGGTAATGGACAGCTTCATTAGGAACTCGGAACGACAACAGCATGAACAGCCCCGCAATAGGCTGCTTGGCAACTGCCAAAATGTTTGTGCAGTTCATTAAATGGAACCCTTTTTGCATTGCTAATCCTAATGAGATGCAGCTCTCATTACCATTCAAGCACTGTGTACTGGAAACCTGGAGCTGCTCTCCCTTCCAAACTGATAATCTTATTCCGCTTGCAATAAATCCATAGTGAAGACCAAGTTCTGTAGAAGAAGACCCAGTTGGCTCCAGTACCAACCTACAGTGGTATCTAAGCAAGTGAAAGCAAGCTCTCTTGCTCTCCCAGCCCTAAGAAAAATGCATAAGAAAAGTTGATTCTGCAATCCAACTAATGAAGAAAACATCATGATACGAAAAGCTGGAGGAATTCTCCCATCTCTTGGTGACTGTGCATAAACTTTCCTATTTTGCATAGCTCTTCCACAGGCAAAAGGAAGAAGCTAAATGTTTTGAGCTTGCAACAGAAATGATTAATTTAAAGGGCTTCCAAGTTCCAGTGCATAAAGTGAGCAGAGACTTTTGAAATGCTTTCTTTTCCAAAATGGGTTTGACATTTTGTATAATACAAGAGAACTGGAAACTTGCAAAAAAATAATTAAATCACAAATTGCTTTGCTCTTCACCACTGCTTCCCCCGTGACAATAACCTATTGAGTTCACCTTCGTGGTGTTGACAGAATCAGTAACTTACAGAGAACCGAGACAACAGCCTGCTCTTAATGCCTAGTTTATAGATAAAGCAGGCACTGCTATGTCTGCTGCTTCTACTGGCCCAAGCGAGTCAATATTCTATGGTTAGCTCTGAGTCTCACACAAGAGCACTAAAACACAGTTAAAAGAAGAATGCATTCTAGAATAGCAGAATCCTGTTCAACCTGCCACTTATTATGTAAGATAGCTTCATGCTGTCTTGTGGATCCACCAGAGGAGTTTCTGCAATCCTGATGGAACTGCATGAGGATCTAGTTATTGAAAACAGTCCTACCGTTTTGGGATCAAGGGTCAGCATGAACTCAACTGTCCTCCAAAATCAATCTGCAGAGCTTGTGTCAGCCCAGCCTTAAGAACCATTTGCAAGGTGATTCAACATCCACTCTGGGACCTTAGGATGAGGGGCAGGTGAGAATTCAAAGTAATAATAATAATAATTAATGGCAACAACAAAGCTCTAGCCTAAGGCAAAGCTATCCTATGCTGCATCCATACCCCATCTTAATCAGAATTGCTTAATCAGAATTGTTTACACCAGTGTGGTGTAGTGGTTAAGAGTGGTAGACTCCTAATCTGGGGAACCGGGTTCGCGTCTCCGCTCCTCCACATGCAGCTGCTGGGTGACCTTGGGCCAGTCACACTTCTGTGAAGTCTCTCAGCCCCACTCACCTCACAGAGTGTTTGTTGTGGGGGAGGAAGGGAAAGGAGAATGTTAGCCGCTTTGAGACTCCTTAAAGGGAGTGAAAGGCGGGATATCAAATCCAAACTCTTCTTCTTCTTCTTCTTCTTTCAATGGTGTAAGATCATCATAGTGGAATTACATATGTTTATGTGCTGGGTTTTTTTGGTTTTTTAAAAAAGTATCAGCGGCCATTTGAGTTGCCATGCAATGTGATGCAAGTTGCGATGTGATAAAAGTGGCAATATGCAGTCACTTGACCCATCTGGTGGCTCTGGAGGTGAAGATCTGTGGGATAAATAAAAGGTTGGTTCAAAACCCAGCTAAGTGTGCAAATTCTGATAATAGCTTTGAATGCGTCTGGTAGAAAATGGAGAAGCTGGCAAGAATTATTTACATGTATGAATTTTTGATTTGACTGTAAAAGGGGTGTAACAATTTCTGCATTTATGCGAGCAAGAACGCTAACACTATCCCTTGGGCTTGTAATAGGGAGGGGTGGGAGAGAGGATATAAGTAGATAAAAGCCTGCAATCATAAAAGCCTGTAAAAGCCTATTTTTAAAAGCCTGTAGCCATGAGTCTTATGAAAAAATCATGAGCATTTGGACTTTCATTCTTTAAAATGTTCCTAGCCCTCAGGTTTGCACAGATAAGTTCAATGGTGTGACTGTACTAAGCTAATATGCATAATTTATTCCCATTTCAGAATGCATGTTTTCCAGGTAGGTGGGAAGGAGAGCCCAAGAAATCCAAGGTCCACTGGTTATAGAGGACCAAATTTCTGCAGGGTTGTTTGGAGGATGAAGGGCGGGAGCAGGAAGGGGAAAACACGGAGCACTGGGAGAAGGGGCAGGATAAAAGTATAAATTAATTCAGAGAGAAAGTGATTTCTGATATGCTAGGAGAACTTTTAAAAAAATGAAGAAGGGATGTAGCTCAGCGGTGGGGCAGCTGTTTTGGACGCAGAAGGTTCAGTTCCAGAATTGCCAGGTAGGTCTGGAAGAGATGTCTGCCTGGAGATCTGCAGCCAGTCAGTGCATGCAATATTGACCTTAGAAGGACCAGTGCTATGATTCAGTACAAGGCAGCTACCTTCTTCCTAACTGCCCCACTTGTAGTCACTACATGAATTTAACTGAAACAGGCACTCTGGTCTTTTATACATGCATTGAGAAGGCTTTGAAACCCTGTTGGATGCCCCAAACATTTAGCCACCGTAGGTCTGCATAGCCAGCCACAGGCTTTGTTATTTTTCAAAGTCTCTAATTCTGGCTGGAGGCATTTCTTGCATTTTCTCCTTCTGTAGCAGCAGATGGAAGCTTTGCGAATGTGCTGAGGGTGGGCTCTTCTGTCTGTTGCTCACTCTGGTGGTGGGCTCATGGGGTGCGGCAGCTAACTCACCGTCTATCTGGCAAGCCCCCCTTTACAGTTTATTATTTTGATTATCTGAGTTGTAGGCAATCCTAGACCCTGTGACAGAAGCTTTGTAGATAGAGTCCATGCTGTTTTAAGGTGCGTGTGCATGTGTGTGAAGATTGCTAAGTTTTGTCTTTTTGAATTGCGATCAGCTTTCAGGCAAGCATCTTGTACGTTTTATATTTTATTTCTTTGCATGAAAACTACTGTGGGCCAGACTTAGGCATGCAGGTAAAGTGCACCTGTGAATGAAAAGCAGCTCAGGGGAAGCTACAGCAGACACAGGATCATAGCAAAGGGGAGTTTAACTCTTCCTCTACCTGTCAACAAGCATCTCCACTCTGATGCTGTTATTTGCATTTCAAGTGATGTTCCCATTCATGGTTTAGAACAGGGAAGGAGAATTGGTGGCCCTCTAGATGTTATTGGACCACAACTCCTATCATCCCTGATCACTGGCCATGCTGGCAGGGGCTGATGGGAGACACTGAGGGGGGATTGTTTTTGTTTGTTACTGTGTTGTACATTTTTGTGTTTTTATATTGTAAACTTTCCTGTGATCCTCTGATGAATGCTGGTATAGAAATTGGGGGGGGGAGGGCCTCAAGCAAAAGATTAAAAATTAAAATAGAATCTATCAATATCCAGATGACTACAAGTTCCCTCATCCGTTGTTTAGCAGTTGCTCAAACTTCACCCTAGCTTCTATTTACATAATAGGAAAATGCACACTAACTGTGTCCATTGAATTAGCACCTAATATGGCTCAAACAAATTTGGCCAATTGTGCAAAGTATAAAGAGCAATATTTGTTTAAGGGTATGGCAGGCTGTTTCCTCAGGCTAGAGCTGCCAAGTTTAGCTCACAGAATTTGTCTTCGTAACCATTTTTATAGCAAGTCAAGTTGCAGCAAGAAAAAATACCAATTTTGAGCCTGGGATCCTATAGCTAATCCCACTTGTTTTTCCTCAGTGGAAGCAACATATGTGCAGTATACACAGGCGTCTCCGATACCTGGAAGCCATAGCCTCAAGAGCAATAGTAATCTATACCAGTTGCTCAGATATTCTTCTGAATGTCATCCAGACTCACCTTCTGGAAGGAAATTGATCTGGAAAAACCTCACAAGAACTGTAGTCCTTCATCATGCCGCTTTAGTACAGAAATGTGATCTGTGGGGAGCCATACACAACTTCCCTACTTTCTGTGTTTTCCAGCATGGTTCAAAGTTTTGATGGATGTCCATTTGATGCAGTTTCAATTAGGAGCTTCTGTGGAGAAATGGAAAGCTGCTCAGATTAAAAGCAGCTGTCTTATGCTGAGTAAGACCACCGGTCCATCTGGCTCAGTATAGTCTATGTCAGCCTCTTCCAACTTGGTGTCTTCCAATATATTTTGGACTACAACTTCCATCAGTCCTATCCAGCTTTGCTAATGGTCAGGGAAGATGGCAGCTGTAGTGCCAGACATCTGCAGGACACCAAATTGGAGAAGGCTGGTCTGCAGTAGTGCTGTGTTGAAAGCTCATCCAATTTCTCAAAAGCTTTCTTTTCACGTGGAAGAAGACTTGTGTTTTTCTGCTTCATTCTTAGGAATGTCTCCTTAATTTTGGTGAGTGTCATCCATTTGCGTTCAAGATTTTCCCTGGGCTGCCTCTGCCTGAGACATCTGTAAGAAGAAATCCTCCTTCAGAACAAACTCTGGTACATAGTGATTCCTCCCAGCATATTTTACGGTGGGGGCATGACGATTTGTGCTCTCAGTCAGTCCAAAACAACAACGCAACATTTTAAAACACTGCTGTACAAACTACTGTAGCTTTGGGGAGTCACTGTGCTTCAAAAGCACTGCTTGCTCTTGTTCATTACTCATCTACTACATAATAACTAAAAATGGAATGGGTTTGCACGAGTAAAAATTTACCGACCGCTCCTGTTCCTGCTGTCCAGGGCAGAAAAATCCTGGCGGCTGTGCTGCAAAAAAACAATTCACTGAAGCAGACGGTTCCATCTCAGTGGAACTCAGCCGATTATAGGCTTGAATAACCCATGTAATAACAGCAAGTTGTATGGCAAGTCCAGAAGAGGCCAGGCAGATATCACCTTGACCTCTGCTAACTGGAATCCAATAGGCAATTATTCATCCTTCTCCCAACATCTGAAGCAATCACTTGGAGTGGGGTGGACAAATGCTGAGGTAGCATCTTGGAGCAGCAGTTGACCAGAGAGGCAAGACAGTATGTAGCTAGACAGTGGGAGGAGAAGAGGCTCCTAATTGAATCCAGGGGACACAGTTGAAATGCCAGCACAAAAGAAATGTCGCTCCTACAGTACCCAACTCAAATTACAGAGGCAGTGAACAGAAATGAGTGACAAAAATATTTTTTATCTGAGAAGTGGTGGATATGAAGACAAAACATCAAGTCTTAAAGAGTGGCTAATTGTGAATTCATTGCCTGGGGACCACAAGGAAGCCGTTTCAACATTATGCTGTTACTATTTTGCAATTGCAGACTTCCCCCACCCATAGAAGCCCTTGAATATGTGGTATGCAGATTCCAAAAAAGAACAAAATCCATTTAAAACACTAGGAGGAAGCATAAAATATTTGTTGTATTTCTGATAGGGAATCCCGTCTAAGGACCAAAAGCATCCCATGCCTAACAGAGACAATATGACTTGGCGTAATTACATATGGCCTCCAGCAAGATGCCAGCAGCTTTCATAGGTGCTCCCCGCCATTATCAAAGCTGTTCAACTAAAACCACCTATTGCTGAGTCCTATTAAATGTCATCTATTTTCTAATGCTCGGTTTTTAATATTATATGTTTATAAATTACAGATGTGTTATAATCGGGCAGCTATAGGAGGAAATTCTTGTGTAGGCTTTATTAATTATCATTTTATTATTTTGTCCTTGACAGCAGCTGTAATTAATTTGTAAATAGTGCCTATTCTTGTTTATAACTATGAATATTTTTAAGGGAAGGATTCTAGCAATGTGGGATATATTCAGTGGACCTTCAGTCTGAGGCTGTCCAAAATGTTGCCTCCAAAGTTTTGAAAAATTTTGGTGGCTTTTTTGAGGGTAGGGTTGCTTGTTTGTTAAATCAGAGCAACATAGGATTTTAAAAAACTTAAATAAAGCATTTATCTCCATCTTTAAAATACTCTGCTGATCTGCTTTAACAAAATAAAAATAAAAATCCTGCTGTCTCCTGTGCTCTGCATGTAACATTTTGGACATTCTCACTTCTTGCAAAAGTCATGGACCTCCCCCAGCAATTGGGAGCCTCTGGTCCTATTGGCTTACTTCTGCCCAACAGGCCCCTAATTGGGCATGTGTGGCTGTTTTCCCCAAGCTACACCCACCTGCTTCACCCCTGATGTTATGGCCTACCTGGAGTGAGCGGACCTCAGATTCCAGTCTGCCAGGCTGAAAAGGTCCCCCACCCCTAATCTAGAGAAACATGGAAATAGAGGAAAAGGTAGACCTATATGGTACATAAAAGTACAGAAACAATTCAGTGACAAGACTTTGTGGGGACCCTAATTTGACTTGGGCAAAGATTAATGGCATCATCCTTTGCCTTGTGGACAGGGGAGACCCCTGAATCACCCCAATTCATCTCATTCATCCCTCATACAGATCCACTTGTAGAATTTACTAGCATTCCCCCCCATAGCCACTCAAAGAATTATTTACCAAACCATCAGTATCCTCATTTTCAACATTTCTTTCTTCTGTTGTTCCTAGTGCACAAGGACACCGAATGCAAATTTGGTCGCCGAAAGATTTCTTCTAGCACTCAACTTTAAGACGTGGGCATTTCTCAACAACAGGTGAAATATGACATTCCATAAACAAGCATGCCCTTGCTGTGAAAGAAGTTTCAACAGATAATACGTCTTGAAAAAAGATTTCAAATGCTGCGTAGAATTTAATATCGACAAAGCAACTACTTTAGTAAGGCAGCCCGTGTTCACAACTCAATCAGGTTTCGCAGAGTTCAGAGGCAAGCTTCCCAGTGATTTCTATGGGAGCCAGGTCAGGCATTTTCCTTGAAGGTCCAACTTTCTTAAGAATTTGAGGGCACAGAGGGATGTTAGCAGTGTAGGGCAAGTGGAGCTCTGCCCCACCAACTTCAATCTGCTCTAAGCCTGTTCCCACCTGCCTGCCTTCTTGCATACATCCAGTCCAGAGGATGACACCCCTTGGTAACTTCCATTTCCTCCATCTCTGTGTTTCTCCTTTAAAAACCAGGAGGGGGTAAAATTGGGGAAAATTAGAGTTAGCTGGTTCTGCAATCGTTGACTCTGTCGCCACCTACTGTGGGACTCCCTGGCTTCCTCCCCCTCAGTTTGAATGGGCACTAGTCATCACTACATGCTAGCAATGAGGAACAGAAGTTGCAAGGATTATTCCTCTGCTCTTCCTCCTTAGTAGTATTGCTAAATTATAAAGAGGTGCTGACAGACAGTATTGAACAATAATTAGACTGGTGTTTCATTCTTCAGTCATTGCATTTAAAAACTTGGAAATGTTTATCCAAGGCACACAGAGGGCTAGTGGGAAATAAGTTTCCTTATTACTGCAGAAAACGGGGGGAGTAATAAGAAACCACCCGCAGGAGGAAAATGACTCCATGTGTGATTAGCTCATAAATAATTATGGATTTGTTTTATTCATTACTAATCTTTCATTTAGTTTATGAAATTTATTTATCACTTCGCGCAACTGAAATGAGTCCCAAAGGAGGTTTAGGTTATATCCACACCATATGTCTAAAGCACTCTTATAGCACTTTAACAGACATGGGTTGTCCCAAAAGATTCATGGGAACTGTAGTTTGTTAAGGGTGCTGGGAATTATAGTTCTGTGGGAGATCTCATGACAAGTCTCAGCACACTTAAAAAACTGTTTGAAGTGGAGACTGTGGAATGCACAAAAAATGTATACGTTTCCTACAAAAGTACGATGTGGCTGTAGCTTTTCAAGAAAAGTAAAATAACAAATTAATAAGATCCCCAGAAAAGCAATACAAACACAGTAAAAAAATAAATCTGCACACAAAGTAATAAAAAAACAAGACTATCCACCCCACCTAACACAGGAATGATGACTAGAAACAGCTGCTATAATTTGGACCATTAATACAGTTCAAACGCCAGAGAAAATAAAAATGTTTTTGCCTGGCGCCAGAAAGATAACAGAGTCAACGCCAGGTGAACTTCCCAGGGGACAGCGTTCCATAATGGGCGACTGCGTTGCCACAGAGAGGGCCCTTTCCCTCACTGCCACCCTCAAAACATCTCTTGGAGGCGACACAAGAGAGAAGAGCCTCAAGGAAGGGCTTTGTTTTTGTTGCTTATAACAACAAAATTCTCTGTATTTTGTTGCTTTGTTTTGCTTTGTTTTGCTTTAAAGAAAAGAGCAAATAGGAGCAGATCTAAAACCAGGCCACTATTTCAGGCCATCGGCTCGTTGTCTGATCTTATGGCAAGACTTCAGGAAAGGACCAACTCGAGGAGTTTGTCAAAAAGCCAGATGTTACATCTGGGAAGAGTTTGCTTACACCTTGCCATCTGGAACTTTTTAGTGCTCTTGATTGTTTGTTAGTTTGGGGCTTAAAAGGGGGGGGGGGAGCTCGCTCTAGTAATGATGTTTCACCAATCATGATTATGTACTCTGAATTGCACAAGGGCAGTTGTTGTAAGTACAAGAGTAAAATACAAAACAAAAACATGGATGTTGCCAATGTTGTTCCGGCTCACGTGTGGTAATCAGTGAATGAACAAATAGTTTCCATCTACAGTATGTGTGGAATGCCTTTATTCTCTCGTCATAGTATTTCAATATTCTCAACATTATCAAATGATGCACACCTGTCTGTCATGCATTTGCTGCTCTACTGAACTGTACATCGAGTTGATGACCAAAAGGTTGTTCAGTGCTACACCAAGGTTAGCAGGCTAATAGCTTATAATTCTTAGGTTGCAATAATAAAAACAACTCTTATCAGACTGAAGAAGGATTGGACTGAGTGCAGGTGCCCCTCTGCTAGGTTCTGTTGGAAGCACCAACACAAACCTCACCCTTCTGTCCACCAGACATGTGTATTCCTGCTGGCAGAGCCCAGTGGAAAGCTTAGAAATGAGGTTTTCCAAAAGGGCGGGGTGTGATGCTAAGGATCCTCTGGAGCTGCTTTCACAGCCAGTGCCACCCAATATCAGATAGTCAAACAGCCAGAATAAAAACATTAAATCACTGTACAAACATAATGCAAACAAAAACATCTGCCTGGTGCCAAAACAATGACAAACTTGCTGCTAGGAAGGCCTCTTTGGAGAGGGCGTTCAATAGATGGGGAGCTATCACAGAAAAGACCCATCTCTCGCCACCACCCTCCAGACATCTCTTGGATCACAGGTTCCATGCAAGTTCCTGTGGGGAAAGATGATTCTTTAGGTGTAGGGGTCCTAGGCTGCGTAAGGAACCAAGGGCTGCCATGCCTCCCCTGCCTGGGTTTCTCCGCCATGTTTCTCTATAGCTATGTGCCTGACTATAGACAGAAGTATGCACTTCAGCTTAGCATTACAGCATCCATCCAGACTGGCCATCAAGATCCACCAGCATTATTGCACAGGAATGACATCCCTAACTGCCTTCTGGCCCCTCCCCTCCAGGCACTTGGTTTGGTCAGATAGACCTCCTCTCAGTCAATGTCTTCTACTGCCCAAGGGTTCCAAGTGTCCTGGAGTCCCAATAAACAAGCTGATGGAACGTTCCAGCCATTTGGAACAGCTTCACTGACAATACCAAAATCCAAAATAATCGTAATAAAAGTATACAAAAGCCCTGACTCAGTGGTGAGCACATTCTTGAAGCCCCACCGGGAACTAAGCAAGAGAGGCTTGGGGTGGAGGTAGGGCAATAAATGGCAACCAGGAACCACACAGAGGATGGCTGAAATACTTCTTTTTGAGCTGGCACACTTCTGTAGTGCTCAAGAGGGACCCCAGATCCTTCACCCTTTTTTGACAGCTTCATTAGCTACTTCATCAGAGACTCCCACAATTATTCCTGCTGAGCCCCAAAAGGTGAATAGCAAAAGCCTAAATTGTGCGGGGGGGGGGATGGGTGCTGCAGGTGGAGGTGTGGGCATGGAGGCAGCTTAACTTGCCAGCCAGCTGGCCCTTCCTATTGGGCACTCCTACCCCTGTATTCCCCTAGACCTCCTCCCTTGGGAGATCTCAACTTAAGTCTTCTCCCAGAAAAAGGGTGTGTGGCAAATCTGTCCCAGCCACACAAAGAGAGGAGCACTCTCTGTTGAGGTAAATGGGATGCCTTGTTCTGTCTTATCCTGACTTGCCAAATTATGGGCGACACAAAACGTGGAAAACTTTGTACACCAAGTCAAGACTCACAGGAGGACCATTATGGATTATTGCATATGCATCAAAGGTCCGAGGTTTCCATTCCTTCTTGGAGCAGCCTTGAAGGGTAAACTTTCTGGGGACAAACCTGTTAACTGCTTGTCCATTGAAGTCATCGCATATGCTTTTCCTGCAATCTTCATATGCTAGTACAGCATTTGGATTATGAATCTGAAATGTAAATAGTCCAGCTTGAGCTGCGTTCAACTTTTTTCTGTCAAAGCACAGCCCTAATTCTATCCTTATGTTTAGAATAACTTTTGCTGAGGTCAGGAGGCTGTGTTTGAACCATAAATTGCGTCTGTTCTGAGACAGTGGGTCTGAGCTCATTTGTCATCCAGAATCTGATCTTGGGCTAATTAAAATAATCACTTCCATGTCACTAGTCAGCCCTGCAGAGCAATCCTTAATTCCACACCATCTGGCTGCAGAATGCCCTGACCATTTGGAGGCACGAGCAAAATCAGAGGCTTTGAAGTTGCATTACGCAGATGAAAAGCTGTGTTTCCTGTTAAAGGCCACTTTTACACATGACTAACCAGCAGAAAATTGGTTCAACCTGGGGGCCCTCTGTGGCAATTGGACTGCTGTTGTCTCTTGGACACTAGGCGCTCTGTGGGTAAGTGTTGGTGGACATGGATGAAACTTCCTTCCTTCCTACCTCCATCAAACAAATTGCCCACATGCAGTTGGGTAGTTAAAGGTAAAGGTAAAGGTACCCCTGCCCGTACGGGCCAGTCTTGCCAGACTCTAGGGTTGTGCGCTCATCTCACTCTATAGGCCGGGAGCCAGTGCTGTCCGCAGACACTTCCGGGTCACGTGGCCAGCGTGACATCGCTGCTCTGGCAAGCCAGCGCAGCACACGGAACACCGTTTACCTTCCCGCTAGTAAGTGGTCCCTATTTATCTACTTGCACCCGAAGGTGCTTTCGAACTGCTAGGTTGGCAGGCGCTGGGACCGAACGACAGGAGCGCACCCCGCCACAGGGATTCGAACCGCCGACCTTTCGATCGGAAAGTCCTAGGTGCTGAGGCTTTAACCCACAGCGCCACCTGCGTCCCAGTTGGGTAGTTACCCTTACCCTAAGGATGGAGGAGAAATTCGATTCAGTTCATGTTTAAAACGGAATCTATCAAATATTCATTTCCCAAAAACAAGGAGACCCAAAACACACCCAGCCTTGGAAATTCACACCAAATTTTGTGATGCAGCTCTCTGCCCAATGTTTACAAAAATGCATAAATAAGAGGCATGCATGCTTTAAAATGAATATATTAGCAAAAATAACATACTTAGAAGATGCTTGCAAAAATGTGTGCACTAGTCAAAACAGCATACAAAAATGTTTTCATTAGCAGTAAATCACACTCTAATGCTAAAGAATTAAATTGCTGCAGAGAAGTGAATTTCAGGTTGGGAAACCGGGAAAGCGAGAGAACCAAAATGGACAAGACTTTTCCATCCCAATCTTAGGCACATATATTTTCCATCCTGTTACTATGCAGACACTATATTTCTGAAGGTATATGAGAGGTTAAAGACTGCATTTTGTACTAGGCAGAAGTTATTATGCAAGATCCATATTTCTGCTGTGCCTCAGACAGTTGAGATTTCCTGGGAGTAGTCATGCTTTGATCTGGAAGTAAGGCTAATTTGCAGCCCTAGATTGGCTGAAGCAAATACTGACAAGCAGAACCATTGCAGCCTGCTGTTTCCAGCCAAATGCACAGTACTGATCATGGATGCAAATGGAGCTGGGCTAGAAAATAAAGACATCCCAGCAGATGGTTCCCGAAATATTCAGACCGCAGCATGTGCCAGTCGAGCCTTTCTGGCGGAAATAAAACTAGTCAAATTGAACATGAATCTCTAGCTATTGACCATTAGCTGTAGCATTTCCTTTTGATGGTTCCTAACGCGACTTCTCACGAATGATTACAGAACAGGGTTAGAATCTCCAACAGGGGGATATGTAAGGCATCTTAGTTGACGCTTCAAGGGCTAGAAAAAAATTGACCAGTGCCATCCTTGGCTGTATTCCTAGCCTATCATACATGGCAACATATTGTGGCCTCCTGGAGCACACTCTACTCTGCATTTTAAGTAGGTAAGAACTGAGCAATATTTCATGTCAAGATGTATTATAGGCAAAATGTCCTCCTCTGCCACTGTTTATTATCTTTGGACTGCTGTTTCTCTAATGTTCTCTGAAGCTTTTATGCAAGTTTCCCTTTGGGTGCACATGCCGCATCTCTAGCTCTCCTCCTCACACCAGAAAATTCATCAACCAACATGCCGTCAGTCTTGTGTCCGGACCATATCAAAATAGAAAATATCAGTGTGCATGATCAATATATTGAAGATACCTAGTGCCAGACCCACAAACTATCTCACCCAGCAGTTTCACATAAATACGGAACAGATGAGAGGACAGGATGGAGCCCTACAAGCAGTGGTGAGGAACCTCAAACCTGGGGGCACAAACGAAGCCCCATATGCCCCAAGGTGATGTGCAAAATATTAGGAAAAATAACATACAAACCTACAATTTATATGGGGAAATGACTTGCAAAAACTCTGCATATGAAATAAAGCTGCATACAAAAATGTGTCTATTAGGAGAATTGTGCTAAAATACCAAAACATTTTCGTAACGTCTTAAAAAAAACTGATGAGAAAATGTGGGAAACTACAGCTAGCCATGGAAAACTGAGATAAACCAAAATGGACATATTCACCCATCCCTGGGTATATGCCAACACTCACTCCAGTTGCCACCAGAATTAGAAGCAGGGCTTTTCTTCTGCCAGAACATGCCAGAGTGCAGTTCTGGCACCTTTTTTGCCTTGCTTTGTTCAAGAAGTCCACTCACCCAGCAAAGGAAGTTCCCAAGCAGCAAGGTTCTCAGGATGGCAGCCAAAGTGGTCTGAACTGGTGGGAGCGAGGTGCACATGGGCACGATGGCAGCCGAAGCAGGTGGTAGGTTGAATCGCAAACCCGGCATCTTGACACGAAATTCTGGTTTCCCTATGGCGTCAGGTTGGCGACTGAGGCGGTGAGTTCCTGCACCTTGTTTTTGTAGAAAAAAAGCACTGATTAGAAGTTTTCTCTACATTGAAACAAAGGAAGTGTAATAGAGTGCTAGAGAACACTTAAGGAAGTCTTCCCAACCTGATGTTTTGGACTACAACTCCTATCAGCCCCAGCCTGTCAGCAGCTGATGGGAATTGTAGTCCAAAATATCTGGAGGGCACCAGGTTGGGGAAGGCAGAATTAAGGCAAAAAAGGCAGCGTCTGGTGGAGCTGCAAGGTAAACAAAGAGCTTTCACTTTCTTTTCCTAATGCCAGGGAAGCAAATGAACGAGAGGGTTGAGTATTAAAATGCCACTCAAGTTTAGATTTTATGCTTTCATGCTGCATCTCAATTAATCAAAAGATTTGCCATAAAACCTCAACTGGCAAGGCTGAGAGCGCAGTGGTCATAAAATATGAGCTGATTAATTTCCCCCTAATTTGTATGATAATTAAAATTCCAACTTTTAATTCTGTTAATTGTCCTCCCGCAAGGGGGTTGATTGGGCTTTGCTAAATCACGCTGTGAAAATGTGCTTCCCGCAGGTCTGTCTTTGTTTCTCTTAAAAATGTAACGCTTTCGCATAATTATTCCGTAACTTCTATAGATAAATGTGCGCTTATCTCGTCGGCCTGTTTTGGCATGACTCTAAGCCTAACTTAAGCAGCGCTCATAAATCAAACGCTGAGCATTGTTAGGCATTTCTCATTAGGACTTGATACAACCTCGGCAGTTCACTGTCCCTCTTAATGAATGGCGAAACCCGGAGGATCAGTGGCAGAGGAACGATACAAAACACAGAATCCTCCTCAGATGAACTACAAACAGGCTGGAAAATATTGTCAGAGTGCTGGACATCACCTCTCCCCAACCCCCCAACCCCCCCCAGCTCTGGTTTTCATCAACACTACAGGCCTGGATGCAGCGCTGAAATCCCAGCAAATCTCACGCTGTTCATGGAAACGAGAAATAATCCCTGTGCTCTTGGGCTGAGACAAAGTAGCGATGCTTCAGAGAGCCTCCAACTAATTTTTTGCTTGCTGGTCAGATCAAAAGCTTCATTAACCCCTTGCACGTTTCCCGTACAGGAGCTGAAAGCACAATGCCTGCAGGGGCCACGCTGGGCTGATCAGAGTAATTGAGGAGGCAAAGAAAAATGGGCAGGTCCTTCCTCTCTAGGGTCCTTATCTACCTCTCTCACACACTCCCCTTTTGGGAATACAGTACAAAGAACATCATAACCTGACCCACCAGTCCCTGAAAGGGCTTACAACAGTTCTGCTACATGTTATATTAACTGGGGGTGTTGTGAATCTCCTCTCAAATCTCAGTGTGATAAATGCTCCACGCTCAAAGGATTCCTGGACTCACGCTATTAATCCCCTAGGTTCCTGCCTCTTACATAAGGTGACCTGTCCATCTTCTTCCTGATAAATTTCATGCCTCACCCCTGAGCTTTCCTTGAGGGGCAGAGGCAGTTGTTGCCAGGTCTCTGTCACCTCTCTACACAACTCACTAACCAGGACCCATCTCTCATTCAGAGCATCTTTTGCTTGATAGCATAGTACAGTGGTACCTCGGGTTAACATACGCTTCAGGTTACATACGCTTCAGGTTACACACTCCACTAACCCAGAAATAGTGCTTCAGGTTAAGAACTTTGCTTCAGGATAAGAACAGAAATCGGGCTCCGGCGGCGCAGCAGCAGCAGGAGACCCCATTAGCTAAAAGTGGTGCTTCAGGTTAAGAACAGTTTCAGGTTAAGAACGGACCTCCGGAACGAATTAAGTACTTAACCAGAGGTACCACTGTACTTCGATTCTGTCTGCTCAGAGGTTTCCGATACTTAATGGTACCACATACACAGGCTGAAGTGAGGATCAAGGTTTTATGAAAGAGTTTCTGAGGAATCAAAGGTCAGAACCTTTTCTCCTTTGGCCACGTTTACTGCTTGCTCATCTAAACTAGTGGCAGGCAATTAAATTTCATCAGGGCCCCAGAAGGCATGACAGCAGCAGAAAGTAAAAAATTATTCCATTTTTTAAAAAAATAAAAAATTACTTGGTTTAGGTTTGGGGTTAACGCTGACTAAAGGAGGGAGCATTGACTAAATCTGAAGGGTGCTCTTGGGCCAAGCGGTATTTAAAAATAAGTAAACCTAAGAAGTGAGAGTAGGGACCCTGAAGCTGCCCATAAACCAGAGCTGGATTACCCAATAGGGCACGAGAAACAGCAAGGTGCTTAAAATAAATAAAATAAACTGACATCTGATTTCAAAAAAGCAACCAAGTAGTCATCTAGAAAAAAGTTATTTTAACTTCATTTTTGCATCATTTCAAAAAATGACATTTTATTTTACGGTTTAGAAAGTCCTACAGTCAGATTTGGAAGGGACCACGAGGGCCATCCAGTCCAACCCCCTGCAATATTAGTTTTGGTTTTATTATTATAATTCATATTGTGCAGCTAAAACCACATGCATGTTTGTCTAGGTGAGATGGGATGAAGAGGGGAAATGTGCTAATCTTCAATTATAACTTGACTCTTAACAGGTGAAATTTGATTACTGAAAAAGTTAATATTCGCCACTTTCTTGCTCACTTAAGTACCAGCCACCTTCAGCATGCCAGAATGGCTTTCTCTCGTCAGGACCTCATAGCCAGGACTCTGAGAGATGGCTAGATTCTGCACAAGCTGAGATCCTGGGGACTAACAATCACAGATGCAGTCAGGGAACCTGAACAGTAGGGTTTGTGCTGACACTTTAGGTCAAAAGTTAGAAAAATTGGGTTTTGACAACAACTTTCCCATCCTCAAAGTGGGCAAAGTCAGACCAGCCCTTAAATTTAAACAAAAACAAAAACACCCTTCCAATTTTTAATGTATTCATCATTACTCAGCCTGATTGGGGCCAAATGTATCACTCCACTAGTGTCTTTGTTGCTAAATCCTTATTCTGAATGGGTAACTTGAATTTGGGAAAAGGTTCTGTTTTACTTCAGGTCCAACAAAGGCTGCAAAAAAATGATCCAGGTATGCTCTACAGTAGTTCTGGGGGAAATAAGGTTCACCTTCCTTTCAGTCCAGGTTCAGGACCAGATTCAGTTTGATTCCTTGTCACCAGTAGAATTGGAAGCCTGATCAGACACAAACACGTCATCATATTCTTTATATTATGAATCAGTTGGTAATCCAGGCTCCAAAACATCAGGCCTTCCATCTCAATCTACATAACCCACCACTTGAGTTAAAGTACATTCAGACCCTGCACCTTTTAATTTAACTAGGTGCGTCCCCCAAATTGGTGCTCTCCAGATGTTTGGGACTAGAAATCCCATCTGCCCCAGTCGGCATGGCCTATGGTCAGTAGTGATGGAAGCTGTAGTCAAAAAAGTCTGGAGGACACTAAGTTGGGGAAGCCTGAACTAAAACTACATTAGGTTAGAACACACACCCCTCTCAAATTTCAGATTTCTCCAAGTGAAGTTGCATGCTGTGTTAAAAAAAAAAAATTAACAACATGTTGTTTGCTTGGTAAATAAGCTTTGGGAAGATGCACATCTTTGGTGTTTACCACTGAAGCTATTCTCCCACCTCTCCCATCAATCCCTTGACCTGACTCCAATCTTGCAGCTGTTATAATAATCTTCTAATAGCAATTAACTGGTACTTTCCACACAGAACTTCAATTAGACAGATAAATACTTCAGCGAGGAAAAGTGTCTGTTTTAGATCCATCAACCATGCCTTAAAAAACCCAAAAACCTCACAATACCTCCAGGCCTGGCATCAACAGCCCTGGCAGTGACCTACTACCAACTAGATAAAGGTAAAGGGACCCCTGACCATTAGGTCCAGTTGTGGCCGACTCTGGGGTTGCGGCGCTCATCTCGCTTTATTGGCCGAGGGAGCCGGTGTACAGCTTCCGGGTCATGTGGCCAGCACAACTAAGCCACTTCTGGCGAAGCAGAGCAGCGCACGGAAACGCCGTTTACCTTCCCGCCAGAGTGGTACCTATTTATCTACTTGCACTTTGACGTGCTTTCGAACGGCTAGGTAGGCAGGAGCAGGGACCGAGCAACGGGGGCTCACCCTGTCATGGGGATTTGAACCGCCAACCTTCTGATCAGCAAGTCCTAGGCTCTGTGGTTTAACCCACAGCGCCACCCGCATCCCAACCAACAGTCTATTGTCCCACCCTGCCTGAAGTCGTCAACTATTGTCCCTCTGCCTAAAAAATCCACAATCAGTAGTTTGAATGACTACAGACCAGTTGCACTGACTCCAATCATCATGAAGTGTTTTGAGAAACTGGTGCGCCGTCACATTATTTCCTGTCTTCCATCAACTTTTGACAACTACCAGTTTGCATACAGGGCAAATAGATCCACAGAAGACGCTATCATCACCACTCTCCATGCTGCTCTGTCCCATCTGGAGCAGCCGGGGAGTTATGTGAGGCTGCTGTTTGTGGATTTTAGCTCTGCTTTTAACACTATCCTCCCCCATAGACTGGTGTCCAAGCTAGAGGCGATTGGACTCTCCAACTCCACCTGTCTCTGGGTTTTGGATTTTTTGTCAGAACGTTCTCAGAGGGTTAGAGTAGGGTCACATATGTCCACAGCCCTTAGCCTTAACACCGGCTCACCACAGGGTTGTGTGTTGAGTCCCCTGCTCTATGCTCTCTATACGTATGACTGTACAGCCATCTATTCCAGCAACAAAATCATCAAGTTTGCTGATGACACTACGGTGGTAGGGCTCATTTCAGGAGGGGATGAGTCCGCCTATCGGGACGAGGTGGAGCGGCTCTGTGTTTGGTGTGGAGAGAACAATCTGGCTCTTAATACGGCTAAGACCAAGGAATTGGTGGTGGATTACAGGGAAAAAAAGGCGGACATTCAGCCCTTGTATATCAACGGGGAACGGGTGGAGAGGGTGGCGGAATTCAGGTTTTTGGGAGTAACTATCGATCAGGGCATGACTTGGAGCGCAAATACCACTGCTCTGGTGAAGAAGGCCCAGCAGAGAATTTATTTCCTCAGACTTTTGAAGAAGAACAATCTGAGTGAGAGACTGCTGGTGTCCTTCTACCGAGGCTCCATAGAGAGCATTCTTACATACTGTATTTGTGCTTGGTTCTCCAGTTGTACAGCTAGGGAGAGGAAGGTGCTCCAGAAGGTCATAACCACAGCCCAAAGGATTATTGGTCATCCTCTCCCATCTTTGGAAGAACTGTACGGTTCCCGTTGTCTTAGGAAAGCAAACAACATCCTGCAGGATTCATCTCACCCGGGACACAGTCTGTTTGCACTACTGCCTTCTGGCAGGAGATATAGAAACATCAAGTCAAGGACAAATAGACTGAAAAACAGTTTCTATCCAAGAGCTGTGGCCTTTTTGAATGCTGTAACTCGATAGTGTGACCTGGGAGTTTGATGGGTGTTGGTGTGGGTGTGGCTGGAATGTGGTTTGTTTGGTTGTTGTTGTTGTTTTGCTTTTGTTGTTTTTAAGGGATGGCATCCAATTTCGTTGCACTTGTGCAATGTTGCACTTGTGTAATGACAATAAAGAATCTATTCTATTCTAGATAGAACTTCCAAATTTGCTGTAGTAAGAAAGAGAAACAGCAGAAGCTCAAGCTGTTCATTTCCCTCTCCATTTGAAGAAGTCCTCTATTGGAGCAAGGGTGGAAACTTGAATAAAATATTGGGGCCTCAGTTAAGCCCCATCCCATGGGGTATTTTATTGGGGGGAGTTAGCTCTTACATTTTGAAAGAGTGTCTGGTATAAGTCTGGCTTGAAGATTAAGACCTACTGTATAAGAAGGGAAAGCAGGGCCCCTAAAGTCGCTCATTTAGCTGTCAGGCCATATGATCTTTCACGTTACAGTGGGATGTATTGTATTTCAACAACATATACACTTGCATGTTTACATATAAATTTGCACATGCAGATTTTATGCAAATGCATGTCTAGCTTTGTCTTCTTTTCTTCACAATGCATAAGTGGCCAACTTACCTAGAGAATTAATGGCCGGGTGAAATGTGAACCAGTGGTTTTGCTCCCGGCAACCCACCTTTTCCAACTCCCTGCCTTATCAGTACATTAGAATTACTCCTGCACGTCCTAATGGACTAGCTGTCCAGCCTTGCCATGCAGTGAGACAGGAAGTAGGAAAGATGTTCCATTTGTTCAAGATATTCTACACACATATTTCTGCCCAAGAGGGCAGAAATGATTCTATAAATCCTGGAATTGTAGCTTGAACGCTGCTCCACCTGTGACCCTCAAATCTACTGCAGACTCTTCCATCACTAGTAATTGGCTATAAATGAGAAAGTGTGAAGCCTGTTTCAGTTCAAGTTGTAAACAAGCTGGTATGATGGAGAAAGCATATCATATGAGCAGAATGCTTCCGCCTCCCCATTCCTGCCATGCCAATGCCACAAATTCCTTTGCACTGCATTGCAAGCGCTGGCAACATCCCCAAGGGTCCAAAACTGACCTTTAGCACATCCCATGAAGATGACTGCCATCTTGTATCCCATACACCACACAAGATAACTTGAAGAGCAATGTGATGGGACTTATTCCCTGCGTTTGCCCTGAGGGTCCAGCTCCCTGTTTATTCTCTCCCAACCAATAGTGGGGTAAAATGTGAAAAGCTAGGCCGGGGCAAGGTCACTATGGAAGAAAGGAGATTACCATACATATTCATAGGTGCCAGTGTTCAAGGCAAGGGCTGTATCCAAGTAGTGCACCCTGGGCTAAGATTATCACCAAAAGTGAACTCAGCAGAATTATGATATTCAGGCTCCAGCTATAGTCTATTATTAGGTTATCTGGCATGCAAGGAGGCAGCTGCGCAGTGAGACAACCAACTCAGAAAGCACAGCTGAATGCACAAATAGCGAGAGCCCTTTTCAGACCATTGATCTTGCAGGCCCAGCCACGCTGGTGTCTGACTCAGATGCACATGGAGAGAGTGGAGGAGGAAGGAGCTGTAATTGCTCCTTTTGCAAATTTTACTTATGCTCTGTAAGTAAGAGAGACCTTCAGAGACTTGTTAAACCCGCTCATGGAGCCTGCAGTAGCCACTGAAATGAATACAAATGGGTGGAGCAGAGGGGTTTGTAATGTTAAGAGACTCTTGCATGTCACAGTTAACCTTTGGCTGCCAGCTTGCGGATATATCATGGCTAATGAGGTAGAGCTATAATAAGGAAATGTTAGAAACAAATAGTAGGCAAAATGTCTCAGGCCGGAAGCCAAGGGAGTGAGGAGGAGTTGTCCTTGGTGCACATTATCTCATCTTAAAGAATATTTACTAGAAATTTCTCAGAAACTTTTCCTTTTCCTGAGGAAATTTCTGAGATTTTTCTTTTTCTCTCACCTCACCCACCTCCCTAGAAAAAGAACAGCACATTGCAGAAACTTCTCTCAATAATTTCCACAGTTTTTTGTGTGTGGTGCAGCTTCCAACTTCCCTCTACAATTCCCCAGAAAGACACTAGTTCAGGGACATTATGGAGGTTGTAGATTGGAAGCCAGAATGTTAATAACAGCAGTAGCAGCAGGAGGGGGGGGGGAGTCTGCTGAGGAAAAGCTGTCTGGCTCCTGCCACTAATAATGCTCCGCTACACCCCTAAGAACCTGTTCTCCCTCCCTGCCAAAATTGGGTGAAATGCCTTCCCAGCACCCACTTCTCTGGCCACAAATAAGAAGAGAAAAAACTGGGGCCATTTGCACACAGCTCTAATATTTACCACACCAGCGTACTTAAGAGATTCCAGGCTTCCGTTAATTTTTGCTTCTGGCATTACTTAAATGAAGCTCAGTACATCATGACCACTTTGGATGTTGCATTTTTGCAATGCAACTAGTGAAGTGGCATCTTTATAACAGCTAAAGGTCAGATGTGACAGTGAGATGTGTCCTGAGACCTTGAGAGATGGTGCTATTACGTCTAAGGCTCGGAGCTGCTTCACATGTTCTCAGGAGCTGTCCAGTCAGGAGGTGGGATGAGATAACTATCTCAAGTGACAGATGCAGAAGAATGGTGAATTGGTGTTCTCCTGCCCGCCTGCCTGCCCCCTGCTTGCTTCATTACTGACCTTGTTATTGGCCACTGGCTGCCAGCTGAGCCAGTGAGGTGAAGGTCTCTTCCGGTCTCTCCACCACCTCCCGCCCCCTCAGAGTTTCACTCTGATTAAGGGCCAATGGGGTGCCGCTGCTGAAGGATGCCATAGTCAATGGTATCAAAAGCCACTGAGAGGTTGAGGAGAATTAACAGGGACACATTTCTCCTAGCTCTCTCCCAACAGATGTCAAAATCCAGGGCAACCAAAGCAATCTCTGTGCCAAAACTAGGCCTAAACCCCACTTGAAATGGATCTAGAAAATCATTTTCCTCCAATAGCAGCTGGATCCAGTCCACAACCACACACTCAAGAACCTTACCCAAGAGGAGTAGATTAGCAACTGGCCGGTACGTAATTACTTAAATTTTCCAGGTCTGGGGAGGGCTTTACCACCACCCCTCCTTCAAGCATGCAGGGACCACCCACTCTCACGGGGAGGTATTAATCACCCCCCTGGCGCAGCCAGCTGTCCCCTCCTTGCTAGTTTTTATCAGCCAAGAAGGGCAAGGGTCCAGAGTGCAAGTGATGGCCCTGACCAATCCAAGCACCTTGTCCACATCCTTGAGCCTTACTAACTGAAACCCACCTGACACAACAAGACTAGACAGTGCTCTGGACACCCCTTGAGAGTCACCTGCTATAGCAGCGGAGTCAAGACCCCAGTGGATGCATGCGATTTAAGCATGGCCATGGAAAACTCTGATTGGGTGGCATGTCTCATCAATGATATATGGAAGCTTGGGGGACAACTTGGGGCAGGGCAAGTCCTCAGAGATCCCCCCCTATGATTTCCATTGTGAACCCAGAATGCAGGTGAGGAATCTGCATATCATTAAAAATTATTCATATGCACACCCTTAAGAAATTCCACTTTACCCTCTATTTAGCACGTATCAGTGGTGGAATACTGGGGCAACATGAAGCTGTAAAGAAATGCAGAAACTTTGGTATTTTTATCACAATTTAATCCCCAATTGATAGAACTGCACTGAGTGCGTTATATTAATAATACAGTATGTGCTCTCACCGATAAGACAAGAAAATCAATTGTAATTCCTTTGGCTGTTTTCTCATATATTCTCAACTAGTTAACAGCCAATCTTTTTTTCCTTTTCTTTTTTTGTACAAAGCAGCCAATGAATATTTCATGTCAGACCACAAGTGGTAACTGTATTTGCCAGCTAATGAGATGCTATACGCATGGTCTGGGGCAGAATGGGGGCAAGGCCTGTTTCAGCTTACGTGGCCAGCAGGCTGCAATGCGAAGGTGACAAATTTAAATTGTGAGATTAATGGATAATGTGGAACGGCAATCATTGCAACACATCCAGAGACCTTTATAAATTGACAGCTACCTTCATCTCATCCTAACAAGCTGCAACACATGAAGTTCTCAAACCATGGGACCAAACGCCAGTTTCATCAGCAAATGGAAATACAGGCAGGACTGTGAGACCAGCAGTAGATCTTGTGTGTGGAGGGGAAAGAACCAGACAACTCAAATCCAATTGTTAGGTTTAATTCGTTTGATCAAGAAGTTTAAAGGCAAAGCACTCTTTTGAACTGGAACCAATTAGCTACTATTGACAGTAGTGTGAGGGAGTTCTGTGGCTGTTCAGCTGTTTGAGGAAAGATGGGTGGAATAGTCCTGGCAGGGCAAGTATAGCAGTCCTTTCCTTGCTGCCAGCATCTATTCAGAAGGAGAGGAATTGGGAATGGGAAGGATGTGTGGCAAAGGGATCCCAGGTCCTATGGAACGCTTCTTACATAAAGCTGTATATGCAAAGGCTCCACCACTACAGATTCTCACATTCATTGTGCAGATGCCAGAGGGTGAGTGCAGCCTTGCTCCCAGATCCAATATAAAGCAATCCAGGAGTTTTAATGCTATATACTAATATCATCTATATACTAATATCAATTCAAGACTTCAGGTGCTTGCACTTACGAAGCCAAAGCCACACACCATACACACAGACTCAAATCATCAGCTTTCCATCCTTACACTATGAGTGACTATCCTAATTAAGTTATTGCAGCTACATCTATTCTGGACAACTGGAGAATCAGGCAATGTTCTGTTGTGAGCACTGACCTTAGCCGAGACAAGGCTGGAGACATCATGAAAGCGGAGCTCAGGTGTTGTTTCAACAGCAGGCATCCTCAGACATAGCAGCTTAGTGGCTCTTCATTTAATAAGCTCCATCTGCTTTAGCATTGGTTGACTTTGATGGAACAGAGGAGACTGTGGTTGACCTAGGGCTTCTGAGCTGAAGTCCTCTGAACCTGAGGAAGGCTACACAATATCTTCAGAATGGAGTCCTGGCATCACAGACTCTTCCTTTGGAAGTGCTTCCAGTTGGTCAAGTGCTTCTGGAGCTGGCCCTGAGGGCAATTCACTCTCCTACTCTGAATTCTGAATTCCTGTCCTCATCCCCTGAAGAAGGGAAGTTTGACCCCATGTCATGACAGGCAGCTACAAACTCCTCCTCTTTATCCCACCAGAGACTTGTGGACTCTAGCAGGCTACTTGCACAAATATTAAGTAGATCTGATGCTCCCTTTTGGGAAATTCTGCTTTATGCAGTATAACTGACATCTAAGGGCAAAGATTTTATTAGATGTGTGGAAGCCTTTTAAAATTCTTGATGACTGGAAGGTAATGGAACTTGGAGCACTTGCTGGAGCACAGCTGGAAGCCTTCATCTGTCCCAGCTGCAACAAAACATGTCTCTCCCATATCGGTCTCTACAGCCACAGCAGGTGCTATAACTTTCCAACACTTTGACTTCACCCCAAAGGTGCACTCCTCCATTGTCTTCCAAGACAGATGGATGCCAGAAACAGGATGTCCCGCTTTCCTTTACTTTGGGCTTGCTGATCCAGTTGCAGGATATATGTTAAATATGAAATGGAATAAAGTGATCACCCAGATTCCACATCCACCCACCTACACAAATATGAAGGTCTGGAAACTGAGAGAACCATGAACCCTCACCCTCAACCACTCTTCTATTCTGATTATAATTTCTGGTGTGACATGTTCCATTTTAAACATTATTTATACTTTCTTACATTTGCACCCCACTTTTCTCCCATCGTGGAATCCAAGGCAGCATCCATGTAGTTCCCTGGCAGTTCTCCACCCAGGCAATGGCCAGATGCAGATGTGCTTAGCTTCAGCCAGATGGTGGCCTCACATTCCTTCAGACCATACCCTTGGACCTACTGGAACATTAGCTGCTTATGGGGTCCTATTGCACATGCAATATAAAAGTAATTGATATCCTAATGTTATTCTGGGATTCATAATGCCTCTAGGAAATCAAGATTGAAGGTACAACCACCTTCAGAAGTAAGTAGCAAACCCTTAGCAATTTAAGATGCTCAGTTAGTACAAGCTCACCTCAACCTGGGAGGTCACAAAGCACCCATCAATGTAGACCAGTAAAGTAGTTATATGCAGTGGTAGCCATTTCAAAAGTCTTTATTACAGCGATAAAAAAATGAACAAACCAGCAAACCATTACATTGCCTTTGAGGTCTGAATTTGATAACTTCCACAGAGGCTTGTGATGCTCGTAGTCAGTCATGCTACAAATCTGACTTCCCAGGACCAAAAGAAAACTCATACTTCCCAAAATGATATATATATATACACACACACACACACACACACACACACAACATAGGACGAGAATGACCTTGTCTTCTGTGGTTATTTTGATTGTATTTAAAATCCCAGTTTGTTGTGTGCTGGTTACTGTTAGCAAAACCCATCTGAAATGTGGATTAGAAAAGAAGGGCATGGAGTTGATAATAAAGAGGAAATGATAGCTTAGAACAGGGACAGCCAAAATGGTGACCTTCAGGTATGCCCCAGACAAGATGATGAGTGTTCAGGTATGATGGGAGGTGTAGTCCACCAATCTCTGGAGGACATCATATTGGCTACTGGTGTTTTGAAAATATGGTTAAGATCACTTGTTCACCCAGTTCTAAATTCTATTCACTTCCAGCACGTGCTACGAAGGGGTTCTGCTGCCAATATAGAACTCCTTAAAATAATTCTATAACTAGTCAGGAATGCCTGTTGTCTTTGTCCATGGAGTTTTCTTGGCAGGGATACTGGAGTGGCTTGCCGGTTCCTGCTCCAGGTGGATCACATTTGGTCAAAACTCTCCACTATGACCTGTCCATCTTGGGTGGCCCTGCACGGCATAGCTCATAGCTTCTCTGAGTTATCCAAGTCACTTCGCCACGGCAAGGCAGTGATCCATGAAGCTGGACCATAAAGAAGGCTGATCGCCAAAGAATTGATGCTTTTGAATTATGATGCTGGAGGAGACTCTTGAGAGTCCCATGGACTGCAAGAAGATCAAACCTATCCATTCTTAAGGAAATCAGCCCTGAGTGCTCACTGGAAGGACAGATCGTGAAGCTGCGGCTCCAATACTTTGGCCACCTCATGAGAAGAGAAGACTCCCTGGAAAAGACCCTTATGTTGGGAAAGATGGAGGGCACAAGGAGAAGGGGACGACAGAGGACGAGATGGTTGGACAGTGTTCTCAAAGCTACAAACATGAGTTTGACCAAACTGCGGGAGGCAGTGGAAGACAGGAGTGCCTGGCGTGCTCTAGTCCATGGGGTCACGAAGAGTCGGACACGACTAAACGACTAAACAACAACAACAACTAGTCAAGAAACTAAGGGTTTCTTATGCTATCATAAAGGCAAGGAGCTATGTCCAATGGATTGCCTGATGATGTGCCAATGACTACCAGCTAAAGCACTGTCAGAGCATTCAACTTGCAGCTGACGGTGACAATACTTGCAAAATATACAAAGGCATGAAGAAAGCTTTTGGACCAACAATAAGAAAAACTGCATCACTGAAAACCTTGTCTGGAGAGAGCATCAGAGACTGCAGCAAGTAGATGAAGTGATGGGCAGAGCACTAGCAAGAATGGTACTCATGGGAAAAGTTGGTCTTCAACACAACAATTGACAGCATCCAGACTCTGCCTACCATCAACCCTCAGGCATGTGGGGAAGCCACAGGGCAGGACAGAATCCCAACAGAAGTGCTGACAGCTGACCTCATGACACACCTCCACAGCCTCCTCTTGCAGTGCTGGGAAACAAGATCTGTGCCACAAGACATGTGCAACTCCAGCATTGTGACCATCAGGGACTGGCAGGACAGTGATGAGTGTTTACCAGGGGAAGGGAGGCTGGAGTCTGACTCAGGAGAGGGAGGCAGTGGTCTTTGGGGACCTGTATCAGCCAGGATGCAAGAATCGGAGGCAGGGGAAGCTTGAGAGCTGAGGGAAGAGGCAGGCCAGGTAAGTGAAGGGCCAGGTGCTTCCCCACCCTCCCCTGCATCACTGTCTTCCAGGAAAAAATTGAAATGGGAAGAGCAGAAGCAGCTTCCACACAGGTGTGGTCTCTGGCTATGTGTGCACAGCCCATGAGGGGAAGGTAGATGGGGAGGGGTCTCCAGTTGCTGCAATTGCCCCCTAGAGCAGTTTCCCTATTCCCTGCCTCCAAATCCCCTATTCCCTGGGAATAGCTGCCTAGATGCTATACTGGTGCGCTTAGGCCTCCAGAGTTGTAGAAGCGACTGTAATACAGTGGTACCTCGGGTTAAGTACTTAATTCGTTCCGGAGGTCCATTCTTAACCTGAAACTGTTCTTAACCTGAAGCACCACTTTATATAATGGGGCCTCCTGCTGCCGCTGCACGATTTCTGTTCTCATCCTGAAGCAAAGTTCTTAACCCGAGGTACTATTTCTGGGTTAGTGGAGTCTGTAACCTGAAGCGTCTGTAACCTGAAGAGCATGTAACCCGAGGTACTACTGTAGTTGACAATGAAGAGTTAACTCTCTACCGTGTGCATTCCTTGGTTGGTAAGCGCCCTTAACAGTGACCCTCTACAAGAACAAAGGTGACCACCATGACTGTAACAAGCACCATGGAATCTCTCTGCTGAGTACTGTGAGGAAAGCCTTCACCCACATAGTTCTCAACAGATTACAGTCACTGGCTAACAGGGTCTATCCTGACTCAAAATGCAGCTTTAGAGCTCAGAGGTCAACATTCGACATGATTTTCTCACTGCACCAACAGCAGGAGAAGTGCCAAGAGCAGAGACGCCCCTTGTACATCACCTTTATAGACCTGACAAAGGCCTTTGACCTCATCAACCAAAAAGGCAAGGATGAGGCACTTGTAGCCTCCAGGTGTTTTGGATCACAGTTCCTGTCAGCCCCACCCATCATGGGCAATGGTCAGAGATGACAGAAGTTATAGTTGAGCAACATCTGGAGAGCCAAAGTTTCCTTGTTCTATGGGAATCACCAACATGGAAAACCAAAACATATAGGCTGGATCTAGACACATTAAAAAAGCATTTCAGGAAATTGCACTGTAAAGCTCATAATGGGAAATCATGTTGCTGAAGGATCAAACTCTACAGCGTCATCTGGTGTCACAGTGTTAGAACACATTTAAAACACTTCTTTAAAACCAATGTAGCTGAGTCCATAAAGCTTAGCAAATATTAAATCTGGCACGTGAGTAAATCATCTCAGGGTTGAGAATTCAAGCGCCACCTTGGGCAAAAGATTCCTGCATTGCAAGGGGTTGGACTGGATGACATTCAGGGGTCCCTTCCAACTCTACAGTTCTATGAGTCTATGATCATTTCATCTGGGTGCTCATTCATTTTTTTCATTCAGTTCACATATGCCCCCCACGCACCCCTCATGTTTTTAAGGCTGTGCCCTGCACTGTCTAAAACCAAGACAGTGGGTGGTGATGTAAGCAAACCTGTTGTAAAGTAAGATGATGGGCTGTTTTATTTGGAAGGCAATAAAGATGTTGCTGCTGAACACCAGTAAATCAGGCTCATTTCCCCCTTGTCATTACAGGCTCCATATCACAACAGTGCTTTATAATTAAAAATTTCCATTAGATCATAAAAAATGCAACTAAGCAATTAACAGTTTTTCATTATACTTATTGTTTAATTAGCAAGTTATGAAGATTGCTTGTTAAAAGCAAGAAACCTACCTTCATGCTTGGAGCAATGAACTCTTACGATTGCATGTGGTAATACAGATACTGCTTAATCTCTGCAGGTTCTCAGTATCCATCTCTTTAAAGGGCAGAAGAGGACGCGAGGGGTGACGCTTAATGTGATGCTCCTGGAAGGGGGATGCATTGATTAGAGAAAAGGACTGCTGGAAGCCGCATTTGATGGCCCTCTCGCCTTATACTTGAAGCTCAGTTCAGCTTGGAAGTTGGAAACTCTCCTACTAATCCAGCACACAGCACACTTCACTTACAAAGTGCTTCACTTTCTTTCTAGCATTTGCTCTCCCACTAAACAAGTGAAACAAATCACTGTGGCTATGCATACTGACATGGGAGTAAGTCCCATTGGAGTCAGAGAGTCCTGGATTGCACCAGGAGGACCTGGGTAGAGAAGCAATGCTTTGACCAAACCCGCACAAAGAGTCCACAGCAGAGGTGGGACTTGAATGCAGGTCTTCTAAACCTACTTCCAAGGCCTATCTGCTGGACTATGCTGGCTCTCTCTCAAATCCATAGGTAGGTAGACAAGTAGCCAGTGTGGTGCAATGGTTAGAGTGTTGGACTAGGACATGGGTAGGCAAACTAAGGCCCAGGGGCCAGATCCGACCCAATCACCTTCTAAATCCAGCCTGCAGACAGTCCAGCAATCAGTGTGTATTTACATGAGTAGAATGTGTCCTTTTATTTAAAATGCATCTCTGGGTTATTTGTGGGGCCTGCCTGGTGTTTTTCCATGAGTAGAATGTGTGCTTTTGTTTAGAATGCATCTCTGGGTTATTTGTGGGGCATAGGAATTCGTTCATTCCCCCCCCCAAAAAAATATAGTCCGGCCCCCCACAAGGTCTGAGGGACAGTGGACCGGACCCCTGCTGAAAAAGTTTGCTGACCCCTGGACTAGGACTTGGGAGACCAGGATTTAAATCCCCACAAAGCCATGAAGCTTAATAGGTGACCTTGGGCTGTTCAATGTTTCTCAGTCTAGCCTACCTCACAGGGTTGTTGTGAGGATGAGGAGGATCACAGCAATAACCTTGAACTCCTTGGTGGAAAAGGTAATACATAAATGTAACAAATAAATAAATTTGCAGGTGTATATGATGGCATGGGTAGCTTTGATGCATCTGTCCAAGGTTCTGTGCAGAATTTCAGAAGTATGGTACAGTGGTACCTTGGGTTACAGATGCTTCAGGTTACATATGCTTCAGGTTACAGACTCCGCTAACCCAGAAATCGTGCGGCGGCTGTGCGGCAGCAGTAGGAGGCCCCATTAGCTAAAGTGGTACCTCAGGTTAAGAACAGATTCAGGTTAAGAACGAACCTCCAGAACGAATTAAGTTCTTAACCTGAGGTACCACTGTAATCTGGGAGGCAAACGCAAGACAGGGGATTTTCCACCCACCCCTACACCCGCATGCTATCCATGCATTGAATACCTGCACATATATCATGTGTGCAAGTTACTGTTACTATAGTTTGGCAGATATTTAATTTACAGTTAATATCTATTTATGTTCCAAATTCCATATTTGGGCAAAATGCATGCCATACTGTACATGTAAACAGTCAACACTGGATATTTCCTTAACCATCACCAGGTTTACTTGACATTTCTGATTTCAGCCAAGTTCATATGCGCTGCCCATGGGGTAAATGTATCTGTATGATGGTAGCTGTGCATAGCAAGGCATGAATGCTCCTCTGTAGGATGCTGACAGTTTTCAGTGCATGCAGCTATTCTTCCTTGCACTTGAAAGCCAGCCACAGAAAAAAAGCTCTTAAAGCCATCTCTGTTCTTTCCACCTAAACGCAGCAACTAGGTCTTAATTTTGCATTTATACTGCGTGACAGCAGGCACAGCGCTGTGCCATCTCTCCCTGGAACATGCCTGTGCTTCAACCACCATAAATGCCACTTTAATACTTTTGAAGCCTTCCGCTGTAAATCTCCATATTAATCTCCGAGATTTACAGGAGCCCATTGTCTTGTGAAATGCACAGAATATAATATTTCATAATCCCACAACATAGTAAAGGGCACTAACTCCTAAATGATTATCTGTTAATCTTATTGTACTTTATTCCTGTCATTAGCTATTACTCTCAGCAGCCTAATGAAATAAAAAACAGAAGCAGAAATTAAGGAATGGTCGACTTGAGGCTGGAAACTTGGTATATCAAACGGTGCTCTGAATGGGCAGGGTTGAGATGGCATGGGAAGGGCAAACCAGCCAGACCCTGGAATGTAAGAACAGAAAAAGAGGCTTACAGTAGCCTCTGATAACTACTTTGTGGAAACGACTCAGGGGCAGGAGCAGAACCACTGAAGCACATTGCCCCCACCTCCCTCCAGGAGGCTACTATGGCCAACTATATTGAAAGCTGCTGAGAGATCAAGGAGAACGAGCAAGGTCACAGTCCCCCTGTCTCTTTCCTGCCAAATGTCATCAACCAAGGAAGCAACCAAGGAAGCTTCTGTGCCATGGCCAGGCCTGAAGCCAGACCGGAATGGACCCAAATAATCCGTTTCCTCCATGCATGCCTGAACCTCAACCGCCACCACCTTCTCCTTGCCCAAAATGGTTTGTGTCAGTCCTGATTACTGGCGTGCTAAGCTTTCATGTGAATAGACTGGCATACTTGGTGTGTGCACATGTAAATGTGACAGGATGAGCATTACGCATGGGCCACATCATGAAAGAAATCAAATCTTACAGATAAATGTCCCGTGCCTTTGATGGATGAATTGGCCTTGCATAATGCAACAGATCCAGTGGGATTTGCGTTATAAGCAAGTTTAATTTGCTGTGTGATTTATGATTAGAATTCATCTAATGTCGACCAGAAACCCCAGTATAGAATGTCTTACTGCTTGTCACAGCCTGTGATTAACCTGTGAAATGTTTTCATTTGGACCTAAATGAAGAAAGGGGCTCAGGGAGCTTTTCTTTGCCTGGAACTGATACAGAGACACTGTGTGAATAAATATTTTGGCTTTAGTAATCATCAGACATGACTTTGGGACTTCGGTTTCTCCTTACCCTTGCATGATATGAAGTGGTGTGGCGGATCCAATAATAAGGTTTTGGGTGGGTGGGTTTCTAATAATACATAATGTAATATGGAACTATGTAATAATACATAGCACATGTGTGTGTGTGCGCGCACACACACACACACAGAGAGAGAGAGAGAGAGAGAGAGAGAGAGAGAGAAATTCTTTTAAAAAGCTTATAATGGAAAATTAATTCACACATCATGCAAACATTATGGCTTTAAAGCATATTTTAAAAACTAGAAACACAATCACACAACACTTATTTGAAAAACTAAAAGGGTTTAAGACTTATCACTGGATATTTTGCACATTCTCTTCTTCAAAGTCTACTTCTCCTCGCACTTAAATTTAAGTAGATTCTAGAAAAGAAACTTATGTCTGCTCCATCTTGGAATCTCTTGATTTGGCAGAACTGCCCTACACAAACAGATACATTTTCAGCTGTTCAGCTCTTTTTCACCACATGGGGCCCAACAATCCTTAACTATGCAGGATTTACAGTGATTGTTAACCTTGGGAGCTGATATTTGAGTTTGGATATCTATGCTGTATATAAGAAATGAATGTGCAAATCTACCCCATGACTTCCAGACACAAACAACAGTTAATACCTTCTAGGGCAGGAAGGTTCCTTTTAAAAAAACAAAACCTACTGATCCAAAATTATGTGAATTTTGAATTTCTGACTGAGGCATGGGGATTCAGAAGAAACTAGTTTCTGTTGAAATACCTTCCATTTCTTTTTTTTATAGTTTTAAATTATTTAAAGAGCCACCTTTATTTCTTTAATAAATTGTGGACTGAAAACATGGTCTGAAAACCTGTAAATGGACAGAGAGGTTAATAACAGAGCCCAGAACATGTAGCCAGGCAGCCCATTTTAAGAGCCAAATGCCCCCTTGTCAGTCTTCCAAATCTTGTTTGCAGTTTTAAAACATTAGCACTTCTTATCTTGCTGTTGTTAATTGTGGAGTTTAAAAGCCCCTTCCTCTGACAGAAGAACAGAGTCTTTTAAATCTGAAAATTTCGTCATGCCATCATTTGACCATCAGCAGTGGATGAGAAGAGCATCAAGGTGCACCTGTCACAAGTTCTACAACTCCTCAACTAGAACATCTTTCTTTATAAATTTCTATCTTACACAAACAGAACCCTTTTAAGTGCAGTGGAGTTTAGCAGGATTTTCAGAAAATTACTTGTCTAGCTGAGGTAACACTGCTTTGGGGGTAATGTGTGCACTTTTGGTCCCCACCTTCCACTCAGCTCTCACCTGTGAGGTAACACTGACTTTCCCAGGACATACCAGAATTAGAGAAGCCACCCCAGTTTCTGATTTGATCCTCAAATGTCCCATTTTCCTCCTCCAGTGCCACTTCTGAACACAGGGAGGAAGATGAGCCAGTGCTTGTCGCCAGCACTTTCATGCGAGTCACCTGGCTCCCCTGAGATCACGACATCCTGATTTTCATCAGAGTAATGTTGGAAGGTATGTAGATATGTTTTCAGCAAGTGACAAAATACCAGGTGCCTGTCTGACGTCAACAGGAACGGTGTCCAAAATACCAGGCCTCTAACCTTGCTTCACATAGAAACTAAATGAATATAAGATAATTATGGGACAGTTAGGAGGGTTTCTTGGGATGATCACAGTGATCTGTGATGTGTGTGTGTGAAGGACAGGTTGGCCCCTTCAGGTAACCTGGTCTTAGATGGTTTGGGACTTTATGCCTTAATAGTAATACCTTGAATTTAGCTTGGCAAGGTACTGACAGCCAGTGCAGAGCTTTCATCACCATCATAATATGCTGATGCGGAGCTGTTCTGACCAAAAGTCAGGCTGCAGCATTCTGCTTTTTTTTACAATAGTGGATTACAAGAGCAGTTGGCCTGAGTCCATATGAGTCAGATTCATATGTGCCCACCTTTAAGTGCAGCAGAGCTGCTGAAAAGCAATTTTAATCAAAACATCGATAACTTGCTTTGTGTGTTTTCTGCAGCCTCCTACAAACATGCAGGAACATGTCTACTATCTAGAGATGAATAATTCCATGGCATTTTAATAGACATTTTCATGCATTGTAGCAATAGCCAAGGGTACCACTACCACTAAACTTTTAGCGGCAGTGGTGAATTGAACACGCCTAATTTCTTTATATAGATTTTCACAAAGATGTGAAAAGGTGCCTTCTCTTTCCACTGGGTCACCCATCCCAAAGTAATCGGCACCAGCGGGGCTGCACAAAGCTGCGCCTTTACTAGCAATCTGCGGTTAAGATGAAACCTCCCCTTATTGATCACAAGCACTTTCAATCAACTCAAATAATAAGAGGAAAGAAGGTCTGAATTTTTAATATGGCAAAATTGCCGAGGGTGAGTGCAAGGGTGTTGCTGATATAGATAGCAGCATCCACCCAAAGTAATAGTTTAATATGTTTATGGCAGCACTAATATCCAGCTGACTGCTCTTTTTTCCTTCCTGGTGCCTGGGTTCAGGGATTTACTGCTGCTATGCATGTATTGCCTTGGCTTTTCATGCTGTAAAACAGCTGCATCTCTTCAATGTTCCTAAACTGCGTGTGGTGCTTCACCCTCAACAGTACTAAGTGTCTCAGGTTGTGTGTGTGTGGGGGGGGGAGAGATAAATCTAAGCTCTTAAATCTCTATGCAGGTTGGACCTCTGTGTGTGCACACATGTATCTCATTCATGTTTCACTATAAGGGAAATGGCATTCATTAAGTACAGCATCTTAGCACTAGTGAAGAGGAGCTTTTCAGGCAAAATTGTGAGAGCCCTTGAAAAAAAAATTGGCATCTGAAGAATGAAAGAAGTGGTTCTGGTGATTTTAAAAAGCTGACTTTAAAAGGGTACGTTGTTTTAAAAGGGACCATAACACAAAAGGAGGAGTAAAGGAACTTTGAGGTCCTTTATGCTCTCATAGCTCCATTCGCCTTCGGCAGACTGACTCCGTCTCCCTCTCTTTCTCAATCTCTCTTTTCTCTCATCCCGTCCACCCCCCCCCCTCTCTCACTAGAATGTTTTATGTGTTCCTTAGTTTTCAGATCCAATAGCCTTATAGATGTTTTGGGTTTATCTGTGAAATGCAGGACATCTCAGCTTTTCTGTTATTATTAGTACAATGAGCAGCAATCACAATTATCATTGTTTGTCTCTCTCCCCACCCACCCACTCAGTTTTATCCAGAGATGTAGATGAATCAGACTCTGGCCACATTCACACTGTGCATTTAAAGCACTATGATACCATTTTAAACAGTCCTGGCTTCCACCCAAAGGATTCTGGGAGCTGTAGTTTGTTAAAGGGGGTTAAGAGCTGTTAGCAGATCTCTATTTCCCCTCATATGGGACGCGGGTGGCGCTGTGTGTAAAACCTCAGCACCTAGGACTTGCCGATAGTCAGGTCGGCGGTTCGAATCCCCGTGGCAGGGTGCGCTCCCGCTGCTTGGTCCCAGCGCCTCCAACCTAGCAGTTCGAAAGCACCCCTGGGTGCAAGTAGATAAATAGGGACTGCTTACTAGCGGGAAGGTAAACGGCGTTTCCGTGTGCTGCGCTGGCTCGCCAGAGCAGCTTCGTCACGCTGGCCACATGACCTGGAAGTGTCTTCGGACAGCGCTGGCTCCCGGCCTCTTAAGTGAGATGAGCGCACAACCCCAGAGTCTGTCAAGACTGGCCCGTACGGGCAGGGGTACCTTTACCTTTACTTTATTTCCCCTCATAGATCTACAGTTTCCTGAGAAGAGGGATTAATTGTTAAACCATAGAATTACAGAGTTGGAAGAGACCCCAAGGGTCATTTTGCAATGCAGGAATCTCAACTAAAGCATCCATGACAGATGACCATCCAACCACGGTTTAAAAACCTTCAAGGAATGAGAGTCCGCAACCTCCTGAGGGGGACCGTTCCCCTGTCAAACACCTCTTACTGTCAGAAAGTTCTTTCTTGTAACTCCTTGTAACTTGAAACCATTGCTTCAAGTCCTACCCTCCAGAGCAGGAGAAAACAAGCTTGTTCCCTCTTCCATGTGACTGCCCTTTAGATATTTAAAAATAGCTACCATATTATCTCTCAGTCTCCTCTTTTCCAGGCTAAACATACCCAGATCCTTCAACTGCTCCTCACAAGACCTGGTTTCACAAAGCTCACCTGGAGGTTTGATTATGTTGGATCTTAATGGGCACTAATTCTGATTTGTTCACAGAAGAAGAAGAAGAAGAAGAAGAAGAAGAAGAAGAAGAAGAGGAGGAGGAGGAGGAGGAGGAGGAGGAGGAGGAGGAGGAGTTTGGATTTGATACCCCGCCTTTCACTCCCTTTAAGGAGTCTCAAAGTGGCTAACATTCTCCTTTCCCTTTCTCTCCCACAACAAACACTCTGTGAGGTGAGTGGGGCTGAGAGACTTCAAAGAAGTGTGACTGGCCCAAGGTCACCCAGCAGCTGCATGTGGAGGAGCGGAGATGCGAACCCGGTTCCCCAGATTACAAGACTACCGCTCTTAACCACTACACCACACTGGCTCTCCATATAACAGAGAGGTTATATGCCAATGAGCATTCATCCTGATTTGCTTGTGGGTGTTTAGATGTCTTGCTGTTCATCATTCATTCAACCCACACACTTCTATGCACTTCCCTGTCACTTCCCTAACTGCAAAGCAGCTTTGTTGCGCTAGAGCAACAGAGCGCTTCAATTTGCTTTAATTGTACGGACCCAAATTCCCCACATGTGTTTGAATCCCTCCCTGCTGGCCGTTTGGAGGTGACTTTGGTTTACAATGATTAAAAGGCTGAATTACAACCCACTTCCCTGAGCCACTTTCTGCAGAAATTAGAGATACAGAAGACCTGGAACCAAGTCAGAGGAAAGGGGACATTGTGGAAGTGGGTTGGGGAGAAAAGGAACAAGCAGAGGAAAGGTTAATGAAGGGTTGGTTGATCACTCAGTCCACATCACATTTGTACGTGTTCAACCATAAATCTGTTCTGCTCACATTAATCTGAAAGGTCTTTTTAAAACCCACATGAAAACTTGCATTTAATGAGATATTTTTTCTCAAAATATGCATTTCTAAACTACTGTATGCATTTTTTAACACTTTATTTGCTGGAGAACTGCATTGCAAAATTCAGAGAAGTGCGAATTTCAAAGGCGAGCTGTGTTCCAGTTCACATGTGTTGTTTTTATTTTATTATTTAATAAAATTTACACACTGTTTTGATTGTAAAAAGAAAGTTCAGCAATTATTGTTAAAATCAATAATAATTTAAAAACCTATCAAAATGTGCATCAGCACTCTACATCTTTGGGTAGGGTAAAGGGGACCCCTGACCATTAGGTCCAGTCGTGACCAACTCTGGGGTTGCGGCGCTCATCTCTCTTTATTGGCCGAGGGAGCCGGCGCACAGCTTCCGGGTCATGTGGCCAGCATGACTAAGCCGCTTCTGGTGAACCAGAGCAGCACACAGAAACGCCGTTAACCTTCCCGCTGGAGCGGTACCTATTTATCTACGTGCACTTTGATGTGCTTTCGAACTGCTAGGTTGGCAGGAGCAGGGACCTAGCAATGGGAGCTCACCCTGTCACAGGGATTTGAACCACTGACCTTCTGATCGGCAAGTCCTAGGCTCTGTGGTTTAACCCACAGACGCCACGCGCATCGCACATCTTTGGGTAGGCTTGTCTAAACAAAAAGGTTTTCAGCAGGTGCCAAAAAAAGTACAGTGAAGGCACCTGTCTGACATCAAGAAACAGGGAGTTCCAAAGTTTAGGTCCAAAATAAACTAGGGTATGCCAGGGTAAAGTATGCATAGATGTGCATATGTTAGTGAAAATAATATCTAACAATGAATTGTATTAGGCAAGATTGCTTACAAAATGTGTATATGAGGAGAAATGTACACTAAAATGCTGAGGAATGTTTGTGAAGCAAAGCAAGGCTAACTAACTACACTGACTGCACTGATACCAAAAGCCCTGCCTATGTTCCAAACATACAGCCTACAGAAAGCAGAATCCAAGCTTTTAAGGTAGGCCCACTTTTCAAGAGCTGTCAGGATGATGTATATGTGTACTCAGTCTGTTATGCCTCTCTCTGCAGCACGAGGACACTAAATTCCTAATGAAAACGGTAACTGAGTTGGCAGTTGGGAGAAAAATACATTTGACAGAGCTTTCCCTATGTAGATAAAAAGAGGTGCTATTCTGCCTGCCGAAATCCTAATAAACATTGATTTTATAACACAGGAACTCGTCCACTGGCCAAAGCTGCCTGTAAAACTTTTATGTCACCACTATTGCTGAATCCTGTCTGGAAGTGTACATTTTATAGAGTTGATTTTTATCCCCTAAATTGCGCCCAATGAATTTTCCAGCAAGTAGACATTCCAAATGAGTTTCCCTTTTCAACCCCCTGCATTTCTGAAGGTGAAATGCCTTTGCTTCCTGCAAACTACCTGTGCTGGTAGCATTCAGGCTGCTGCCGGTGATCTATTTTACATTTGATAGCTTCTGATGCATTCCTCTGGACAGCACATGTGTTATATCCCTTTAGCTGTGATGGTATCAGGAGCCCCATTATGGTGAACAGTGTGTATACATGTGGAGAAGGTGATAAAGCCTTTTGCCGCTTAACTGGGACTCCAAAATGGGCTCCGAGAGCCAGATCAAGGGTTTCCAGGTTACTGACAGGTTCTTGTGCATTTCCTCCGATAGCTCAGTTAGTGAGAGTATAGTGCTGATAACACCAAGGTCACAGGTTTGATTCGCCCGATGGGAAAGCTGCGTATTCCTGCACGGCAGAGGGTTGGACTAGATTGTTCTTTGGGTTCCCTTTCAACTTGACCATACAGTGGTACCTTGGGTTACATACGCTTCAGGTTACACACTCCGCTAACCCAGAAATAGTGCTTCAGGTTAAGAACTTTGCTTCAGGATGAGAACAGAAATTGTGCTCTGGTGGTGCAGCGGCAGCAGGAGGCCCCATTAGCTAAAGTGGTGCTTCAGGTTAAGAACAGTTTCAGGTTAAGAACGGACCTCCGGAACGAATTAAGTACTTAATACCACTGTACTATGATTCTATGACTATTACCCAAGGTGTGATGTGACAGGACATCTACCCAAGGAAGCGCTGCATGCAAAAGCCTGCTGTTAGAACGGCAGAAAGCGCAAATGTGCTGACCTCATTCTGTGCCACGTCCCCATTCATATTTAATCCGTGATGGATCCTCACGGATTAATAATTGATGCAGCTGATTGAGTTTTGTCTTGTTGTTTTAGATGCCTGGCTAGATCAAACGCATGAATCTCATTCTGAAGTGCGCAGACTGTTGACAAATAAAATGGAAAGTTTGTTTTAAAGTTAAATTGCAACCATTTATATGAAAATGCCTTAGGTTGCTTGTGTCCCCCTCCCCTCTTCTGCACAACTATATTTTATAGCGCATCCATATTTTATGCAAATATTGGTTGCAGACATACCGCAGAAAGCCATACATACATTACAAACATAGATTTCTTATGAAACAAACATGAATTGCCTGGCATCTGAGCGACAGTAATGCCTGATTAGCTGCTGTACTATTTAATATTTGATGTATGCTTCATGATTATTCAAAAACAGTGCAAGGAAAACTCAGGATGGTCCGCTGAAGCTACTACGTCTTCTAGCCGAATCACTCAAAACTCAGGACACATCCCCTTCGCCAGCATTTAGAAGCAAAGTTGCTTTAGTGAGACTGCCAGGAAATAGCAGAGCCAGCCTGTTTACTCACAGCTTGGGTAGCAAACTGTAGCAATTGAGAATCATCCAAATTCAGCAGCAGGAGGCAGTTGTGCCTAAGGAATAATCTAGGGAAAGGTTCCCTAATACTTTCCAAATATCTGCAAATATTGCAGTGTTTACTTATCTTCTGTTATGTCTGAAAATTACCCTTTGCAAATCCAGAGTTTCCATAGAGTTAGACTTTAAAAATAAGACTGTATTGGTGGTGTGAATTGTGGTTGTTGTTGTTGTTGTTAACTGGGCAGTTGTGCACATTACTTTTCTTAAAGAGTATTAAACTTCTGCAAAACAACACATAAACTGTCTCTGCACATGTACAAGTGTCTGTGTGAAAGGGTTACACTTGTTGATATGTACAGCTCTGCTTTATGTGAACATGGGTACACAGATTGCACACTTGTCGAATGCAACATGTGAACACCACTTCTATACAACACCAGTTCACCTATCTTTCTCCAGCATCCCTTTCCAGGGTCATACCCGCGCTATATATTTAGAGCACTATAGTACCACTTTTGGCAGTCAAAGTGCAGCTCCCAACATTCTCTGTGGCTGTTAAAGTAGCACAACAGTATTTTAACTGTACCGTGTGGATGGGACCCAGGTTGGACATAGACCAACATAAGCTCAGAGCTCATGCCACTTGATGAAGCAGGAGGAAGGCTGGGCTGAGAAATGGAAAGCATATATAGACCTTTCATTCTTCATACCAAATAGATGTAGTAAGTGGCCATGTGGCAACAGAAGAGGGAGGGAGTACAGCCTTGGTAAACATATGAGCAGCAGTGGATTGGGATATCGTGACATCGTCCTGGTGGTGGCGCCACACTTGTTGGGATGGAGTGGTGATGACAAAGTCAGGGGAGCTGGCAATCCTGCAGGTATGCATATACAGTGGTACCTCGGGTTACATACGCTTCAGGTTACATACGCTTCAGGTTACAGACTCTGTTAACCCAGAAATATTACCTTGGGTTAAGAACTTTGCTTCAGGATGAGAACAGAAATCATGCAGCAGCGGCACAGCGGCAGCAGGAGGCCCCATTAGCTAAAGTGGTGCTTCAGGTTAAGAACAGTTTCAGGTTAAGAACAGACCTCCAGAACGAATTAAGTTCTTAACCCGAGGTACCACTGTACCTGCAAAGCTCTGCAACCAACCCAGAGCTCCCTGACTTTGCTGCTGCCACCTTACCCAATTCCCATCTCAAGGAGCCCAGCACTGCTGTCAGGGGGAGAATGCCACTGCCTCTGTCCTTCCTCATGTGTCACCACTGCAGACGAGGATCTGCCTCTATGAATCACAGCGCCTGTGAGAGGAAAGCCCATGTCTCTACTTTGTTTTGTTTTAATTATTATACATTGGCAGGTTGGAGGTGGCAGGCTGGAGGAAATTTGCCTTGAGCTATAAGCTCAGGATGTGATGCCACAATTACTGTACTGATTCACTACAAAGTGAACTTAAGAGTCCCTTGGGGAGATACGCCAGGGAGCTGCAATGTCCCTTGTCTGCCTGGCACACATTTGCCCAGTGTTTGGAGATGTGTGTTTACATGGATGAGGATGGGATATGAGTTCACCATTGGGCTGGGGGCAGGGGAATTAGAATCGGTTTGCATTTAAGGACAAACTAATGTGCAGTTCTCAATCAGTGTACAAGCTGAAACACAGCCACCCTTTGAAAGGTGGCTTTCTCTGAATTTTGCAGTGCATTCCTCCGGCCAGGTAATGTGCACAAGAATGCATTTACTAGGGTAAAGTGTGCACACAAATGTCTGTGTTTCTGAAGGTAGCATTAGAAAATGCATTTTATTTGGGAATTTGCAAAATTGTGTACTTTGCAGTCGATATCTTGATTTTTAATGAGGACTTTAAAAAATCACAAACTGATATTGAAATGAGGAGCACTGAAAAATGAGGAACTGGGAGAAACCAAAACTGAGTCACCCATCCCTAGTTCACAGTATTCTGGCTAGTGATGGGAATTTGTGATGATCCTGATGTCAGAGTACACCTGATACCTTCAGTATACAGCTTTTGACAAATGCTGAAGACACACCTCTTTACCCTGGCTTCTGACATTTGAGATGCATATTTTTAGGACTTACCCTATTTCTGCAATTGTTAGTTGTTTAAAACTGTTTTTAACATTGTATTTTAATTGCTGTAACCCACCCTGGGACCTTGGGTGAAGGACAGGTAAATTATTATATCCACAGATTATTATATTTTCTAATTCCCATCTAGTTCCTCATAGGTGCTTTCCTGCCCTACTACACTTCTTATATGCATTTCTGTGCACATAATATTATACCCATAGACTCATATACACCCCAGATTTCCTGCATAGAAACAGATGCATACAACAATGCATATCACTGCATAAAAATATGAATACTCATAAAATTATCTTGCAGAAATACAGTACAGCATGGGGCTTAACTCTGCTTTACAGAATAAAAGTGATATATGCAGTTTTGCATATAATTCTGGTATGATTAATTGGGGTTTTTTTAAAAAAAATACATCCAACATAGAAAGAGTTTCTCAGACATAAGTGGTCACTCAGCACAAGAGACAATTCAATGTGAGCAAATTCAGTTGGGTCAGAACTGCCAGATTCCACATAGAAATCTGTTTAAAATGGTTCCCTCATCTATCCCTAACTGGATCTCTGAAAGGCCATTGCCTGTGCCACCATTGCAGATGTTAAGTGTAATTTGGTTGGGGTAGGTTGTTTTATTACGCATTTAACTTAGGTGCAATGCCCCTGGTGTAAAGGTAAATACCATTAAGAAACACAGAAGTGCCAGCAAAAGCCTCTTCGGGGTACATGGGAATTGCTGTGCTTCTTCCTTAAGTTTTATATAAGTACAGATAGGCTTGGCTGATACCATTAAGGGTCATTATGTAGAAACAGATTGGAGTCAAACAATTTGTTGCCTTGTTTTGCCTATTCCATAGATTGTGTTGATATAGCTGCAATAACAGCACTGTTTACTTTAGCAGATCATTACTGAGGCCTATCATGAAATGCTTTGGCCCTTTAAACTTTATTACCAATTTATATTACTTACATTATTTTGTGGGGCAGTCATTCCCCAAAGTGTTATATTCCCATTAATTTCTTTTGTCTAATGCATGCTTTACATTGCAAAACATGAAGCAACGGTCATATTTCTACTTTATGGTTGCTCATTCTTCAACTCCTGGTGCAGCAGATTAAACGGAGACCTCTCTGTTCATTTTGGAACCGAGTCTCTCTCCATGGTGAATTGCAGTTGCCAAAGTCTGTGGATTTCAGAGAGTCTACTGTTGTTCAAGGACAGAGACGTATGTTTCATATGAATATGCTGCAGGAAGATGCTCTAAATTTGAAAAAAGGGGCAGGTAACCTAAGCTGTGATTTCCAGTCCTTTTGCTCTTTCAACTGATGATATTCCACAGCTACATGTGAAGATTGTAGGGCAAGAACAAGCTAAGCTGGGCTCCTGCAGGCCAACACCAATGGAGTGATGCAAGCAGTGGGACAGCACCTCCACCTGACAAATGTGCAGGGGGGCAAAAATGCCACCGGAAAGATCTCTGCCAGAAGCAATCAGTGGAAGACCCTGGAACAGGAGGGTTGTGGGATCAGAAGGGGCTAAAATGGCCTGGGATCTATTAAAATTGGTTTTTACTGCCATCATGGGATGGTATAGACCAGCACATGATCACTGTGTTAGCTCCAGGCTGGCATAACAATTTATTGAGATATCGCCCAATTTACTTGTGAATAATAATAATAATAATAATAATAATAATAATAATAACAACAACAACAACAACAACTTACTATATCAGGGAGCGATCAACCTAACTTTTGCAAATACAAGAGACTCTCTTTCCTGACTTGCTAATTATTCAGAGTCTTTTTGATGTATCTCATACCATGCTGGTAGACAAGCGGAACCTGCAACAAATTGTTGCAAGTATGACATGCTTCTGTTCAGGGTTCCAGGCAGCCAGGCAGCAAGACATATCCTCCTCCAGGGCTGCATAGACACCATACATTTAAAGCACATTCTCCCCCCCCCCAAAAAAAAATTCTGGGAACTGTTATTTGTTAGGGTGTTGGGAATTGTATCTCTGTGAGAAGTAAACTACAGATCCCAGGATTCTTTGGTTAGGGGAATGTGCTATATTTATATTTATTATTTATATTATTTATATTCCACCCTTCATCCAAAGATCACATGGCGGTTAACAACATAAAAATACATAATATACATACATATTATGTTATACATAATATAACAACAACAACAGCCTATAACCCCCCTCCCACAAACACATTTAAAAGGCCAAAGGCCTGGGATAAGAGGAATTTATTTGCCTGGGACCTAAATATATGTAATGAAGGCACTGGGCGAGCCTCTCTAGGGAGAGCACCCCACACGTGGGGAGCCACCACATGCCATTCTCATGCTGCAATGAGCTTCTTATTCGGATATTGTTCCTTTCACTTCAGACCAGGAGGTGAGGAAATATGGCATGCAGCCCAGTCATTTGGGAGCCACAATCTCCCCTCAAGTGCTTAGACTCAGCAGAAGCCTTTTAAGCCCACTCCAACACATAGAAACGTGTAACTTCCCCCACAACACAGAGCAGATGTCTTGCCATCGTTTCATCTACTGTTTCATCAATAAATTTTACAGATATCTTGGATAATGAATTCCAGAGGAGTAATCTGCTTGCTAGCACAGGACTCTGAGGAATATCTTTGTGCAATGAAATCTGCCCCACCACCACACACCCTGAGGAAGATCTCTGTGAGGCTTGGGATGCACTGGGCCTGCTACTGTTGACAGTAAACTTCCTTTCACTTTGCGTTTGACTAATTTATTTTGTTTTGCATTGTGGGCCCTCCTCTCACTCGATTAAAGATCCGTCCATGCCTTGCGCCTGCCCTGGATGTGTCTGCATAAACTTTTTGGCCTGTTTGAAAATGTTGTGCCACGTGTCTGAGAGTAAGACTGCCTTTTGCTTAGAGACGAATGCTTCCTCCATTCTTGTCCTCCACACATAAATTCTGCCGCAGGAAAACCATCACGGAGCCAGCCTTATCAAACAGAAGCAGAGACCCGTTGGTAGCAAGCCTCTCTCCATTTCAGAGATTCCACTTGGCTCTTCTGTAGCTGCCTTGGATATTAAAAAATGAAAGCCACTAATAATTTTAAGCTCTTTAATGCATCCTACAGCATTGTGAGCAATAGAAAATTTCCCCTAAAAAGAAGGGGGAAGTGGAGAGGAAACCATGAAGGCAGCCTTTTCATCTTCTAAACTGATTTTATTACGGCAGTAACAAGAGCAATTTCAGTTAAAAGGCTCTTGTCAGGCAACAGTAACTGTAGATTATGGCTGCCTGAGAAACAGTCTCAGCCAAACACAAATTTTGGGATTACTGTTTTTTGGGATATATTTTTTTAGAGCATTTACTGTGGAAAGAAAAAAAAGAAGGTAGATACTTTCCACTGAATATAGCCAGATTTTTATCTTAATGTATAACTAAGTCAGTTAATGAAACTACAGGTGGTCAAGGCTACCAGAACTTATTTTTGATAACAGCAAAAAGATTTCAGATCTCTCTCTCTCTCTCTCTCTCTCTCTCTCTCTCTCTCTCTCTCTCTCTCTCCCTTGTTCTCAACTCCCTGCCCCAGTACGTTATCAGCCATGCTGTTAAAAAGCTGGCATCCTCCAAGGGAAAATAGATGCAACAACATGACCTTAGCTGAGCTCATGTTCAGGAAACCTGAACAGTCACAGAACTTCCAGTTTCTCCTCCAGAGCAATGGCAGCCCAATTAGAAGCCATGTTAGGTGTAAGAAGCCATGCAGAGGGCAATGTGATGGCATCTCATGTATCCCAGTTCCAAACACAGGAGGTTTTCCAAAAGGGGGCTGTCAGGTGCATTCTTCTGCCTTAGCTCTAAGGCTGAGGAATTTACATTTTGAATATCAAAGTTGATTTATACAGCTATGTAACTATAATACTTATCACTGTGGAAAAAAGATAGAGACTTCACTTTGATTTTATTCGGACCCATAAATCATTCTTCCATTTCCCCCTGTAGCCATTTTGATCATATTTCCTACCCAAATACCTATCTGACATATTAATGTGCAGCTTTGCTCTACCACAACAGTAAAGATGCAGGAGGCATATGCACAAGCAGTTTTTATGTCTCTCCCGCCTCCTTTCCTCACCCCCTCACCTTCCTCTTTTTTTCTTTTTTGCTAAGTGGATGGAAAATTAGACATCTTGTCTAGGTTATGCGGTGGTAAACATTATCAAGTCACTTTGTGGGGTCTCTCCCCAAACAAAGGATTTTGAAGATAAATATATATATTTTTTAATGAGGGCTATAGAGATTTCCAGTTCCGGAAGGATAGTGGGGAAGAATCTGTAACTCTGGCAGAGCACATATGTTGCATGCAGAAGACTCAGACTCAAAGCCAGGGGGCAGGTTGGGGTGAGAAAGGCTGATATTCAAGCAATCCACGTCTGCATCTAGAATGGAAGATTGAGTTTGGGAGAAGATAGCAAACATTCAGATGAGCTGTTTTGGGTGCTATGCAGGTTTCAGGTTGTAGCGAATTTCCTGGGAGGGAGAAACACAATCAGTTCATTAAGTTAGCTTCATAGCTGAGTGTGTCTTTGGCTTCCCACCTTGAAATCCAACTCTTCTGTCATTGTATCTTATAAGGAGAAGGATGGTTGGAAGTGGCTGTCTTGGCTGTGAGTCCTGGAAGACCTGCTCCCTGCCTTGCAGGCATTTTTCCCACCTGGCTTGGGAGGGCGGGACCTTGACTGACTCCAGCTACGAAAAGCTGAAGTAACTGAACAGACTCTTGGGTTGGGTCTAGGGGGGTTTCTTGCTGTTGTTATTGCCATAATTGTTGAAGATGTTTAAAATTGGTGCAGGCTGGGTGCAGGCATTTAGTGACTGTGCCATGTGCCAGCCCCTCTTCAACCTGGGAATTGCAGTTGTCCTATCAGACAGCCCTTGGGTCTGCAGCTGCAGTTGCTGAATGCCAAGTTGGCTCTGAGTAGGACCTCCCTCATCTATGATCTGATTATGGATGAGGAGGCCGATCTGGTCAGTATCACTGAGACCTGGGTGGGTGAGCAGGGTGGAGTTGGCCTCACTCAGCTGTGTCCTCCTGGGTACTCAATGCACCATCAGGGCAGACTTGATAGTTGCTGTGGTCTACAGAAATTCTCATATTCTCTCTCTCTCTCTCTCTCTCTCTCTCTCTCTCTCCAGGTTCTCTGTACAGTTTGAGGTGGGGGTTTACAGTGTGTATTCCTGGCATTGGGGAATTGGGACAGATTAGGGATTCTGCTGGTTTACTGTCTGCCTCGCCGCCCAGCAGTCTCCCTGCCTGAGCTGACAAAGCTGGTCATAGAGATGGTGTTGAGGGCTCCCAGACTGCTCATTTGGAAGGGACTTCAACATCCATGCTGACTTCATGGCTGCCATGATGACCACGAGGCTGTCCCAACATGTCACTGACCCAATGCATGTGGCAGGCCACACTCTGGACCTTGTTTCTCAACTGGGCAGGAACAGCAGGAACTGAAATGATGACCCTAAGATTCACCAGTTCTCAGTAAAATCTCTACTCATGAGTAGTCCTTTGTTCCTTGAAGCCTCCCTCCCAGGCTACAAAATGCCCACTATCATGCAAATTTCCAAGATGGGAACTGTTATTATAGACTCCCCTTGTCAATCATTTCCCTCTCCCCTCAGGTTACGGGAACAAGGAAAGTTGGAGCCTTTAAATTTCCCACCCCCAGAGAGAGATATGCCATTCTGCAGATAAGCCATGGAAGATACCTATGCTTGAGGCACTTGCCAACTCTTCAAGTTAACCCTATATTCGCCACATGAACAAACCAGAAAACTATGCATCCCCTTGCCAGATGCAGCAAGACATACAAGTGGGACGTACTTTTCCATACGATGAACAGATATGTAACCAAGTAGTTCAGTTCCTTCACAATCTTGTACAGAAAATGCAGTCTTCTCTGTATAAGAAATGTTATATCAGTAGTGTTTGATCTGTGATGGCCACCATATAAGCCATCAGTTGATATTGCACTCACCAAGTGATGATTTGGATGCCTTGGGTATTTGCACAAGGAAGCTGAGAGATAACATGAGAGATAACATGTGTGCCTACACGGAGACCTCTTCTCTACTCCAATGTGTCTACCACCTCTATTAAATTCTGTGAGCGTGAGAGGCCACGAGTGCCAGTGATAGCCAGCAAGCTAGGCCTGCTTGCAAATAGATTTGAAAATGTGTGCAAGCCCATTTTCAAAATTCACAGAAGTGCCTTTGAAAAATGTGACCTGCATTATCATTTTCCATTATTAGCCTCTATGACCCTCACGGGTATAGACTGAAGGACATGCAAAGTCTGAGAAGACAGAGTCTGAATGTCTAAGCAAGTTGCAGGTGCTTTTAAAGTAACTTTCAAAAAGCTAAATACAATTCTCTGATGTTTAGTTTTAAAGAAGTGTTCCCTTGCATGACTAGTTTTATGCGGGAGAGAATTTTTAATGCTGAGTTATAAACCCCCAGAGGAGTGTCGCTAATAAAAATGCTGACAGACCCTTAACTACAGCAGCATGCATGGATGGGGCTGCGGTAACAAAGGGGGGAATAGAGCAGTCATATCTAACTAGTCTTCATTTCTGGTATATTGCATCTTTGAGAGAAACAGACTCTGGGTTGAATATTGTGGTTCCTTCCTGCACTTCCAAATCTAGCTCTGAAAATTCTGGCAGCCAAACTAAAATCAGCACTGATTTTGATGCATCCGTACCACATACTCATTATGGACCAATAATTTTTTTACCGATGTCAGGTCAAGAATACAGGTGTTTGCAGATTTACCCAGGGGTCTCAAAACCTGCAAACTACAAGGTCAGATGCTGACCTGAACATCTGTACTATGTAAACAGTACACATGTTCTATCAGTTGTACACATAGTGCTCCTGGCCAGGACCGGCCCTATTGTTGGGCACAGTGATACACAGAGGGCAGATGCGGGGGGGAAATCATTTCGTTTCCCTCTGCTGGAGGGCAAAGATATATGCTATACCCACTAAACTGGCCTGCTGCCCTCAGGTGGCCATAGCAGAATATGCTGGTGCTTACGCTGTCGTGAACTAAACAAGGTCAATGCAACTTTTTATACTGTCATGATAAGAAAAATTGCCGATGTCATTAATATGTACTATTCTGTATGCTCTTAGAGTACAAAAATAGCAATTACAGTGATGGCAACCAAAAGGAAGCTTCTTTGGGAATATGCTTGCTTGTTCAGCAGGAAATCACAAACAGGCTACAGCAAGCAGAGTTGACTCAGATAAGTGTTTCCACTGAGAATAGCTAATCGGGCCAAATTAGCTATTATGGCATAACTGCTGTATGACTAATTTGCACAGTCCACAGTGGCTGATGATTATCTAATACAGCTCTTCTACCACATGCGTGGAAGTCTAATGGGGAAACCAGCTGCATCACGAGACGTTCAAGATTAACAAAGACTGCAAGAGTGTTGATAGTTATTCCATGTGGTGCAGCCCCCTCCAAAATAGGAACAGAGGGGTAAGTTACCTATCTGGCAATTTATCGAGTGCACCCATTTCTTTGCCACTTGAAAAGCCCTGTTGACCAGCAAGCTGCTCTCTTGTCCTCATCTATCAGAAAGCACCCAGTGGATCTCATCTTGTATCTTGAGGGAGAAATCTTGCTTGGGCCTCTTCAAGACATTACTGTTAAGCATTAAGTAAAAATGCATGTGAGGATGTTTGTGATAGCTCTGCCCCACCATGGCTGTTGCCACCATCCTCCCAAGTATTGGAAGGCAATGTTATGAGACCTGTGCAGTCATGGGACCTGCATATTTGAGGGTCTAGACCACAGATGGAGAACCTTTGGCCCTCCTGGTGTTTGTTGGATTACATCTCCCCTCATGTCTGAGTGATGGCCATGGTGGCTGGGGTTAGTGGGAATTCAAGCCCAGCAACATCTGGAGAGCTCCCCCTTGTCCTGGCCTAAACTATAGTTATAACTAACCATAGTTTCTCCAGGTTTAGATATAGCAAATAACTGTGATTAGTTGAAAATTAGTGCAAAAGCTTCTAATCTCCTTCTTGTGAGTGTGTCAAAAGCCCCAGGTGAACCTGGATTCATTCCAATAGACTATTGTTAAGCTATGGTTTAGCACTGCATCCAAGTACAACCAATGTGTCTGAAGCAAAGTGATTGGTGCTTATGTTTGTAACAGTCACTCAGCATGCATAAGCAGTGAGTTGCCACCATTACAGCTGTCCATGATCCTAAAGCATCATCACAAATAATAGAATCTGCAAGTATTCCCCACCATCACTAGCTCTCTCACGCTCTGTGTGTGCTGTAAATAATGACAGAATTCTCTTCTAGGCAGATTTTGGGTGAGGATCAGAAGATCTAGGCTGATATTCTCACTCTGCTATAGATTTGCTATCCATTCAGTTCATACATGAGATAACAGAGTAATTGGATTTGAACCAACGGACTGAAGTCAATGGGCCTCATCAGCTTAAATCCAAGTATTTCACTTCAGGTGGTTTATGGATTGCAGCCTTTGGACAAAATAGTGCTTCAGTTCATCAGCTCTCCCTTCTGCCTCCAGAGCACATTTAGTGGGGAAACATTAAATTATATAGCATTCAGATTGGAGTACAGAGGGCCCTTCCTTGTGATGTACCCATTCCTTGAGGGCATCTCAGGGAGAACGGAAATGGTTTCAACTCAAATTTATTCCATCCCTATCTCACAATATGAAGGCATGTTGTGCTGAGCAAGTGGTGCTTAAGGGTGTGTTGGCAGGACCTTTCAAGAACAGCTGTTATTTCATCCCTTGTGGCTGCAGGTTTCGCTTCCAGGTTTTATTTGCAAACTGTCACTTAAAGATGTGGCACTTGAAAAGAGATATTTTAGGTAGCCTAGAGGGAAGGGATGCAGCTTAGCGGGAGAGCATGTGCTAGACATGCAAATGGTCCCAGGTTCAGTCCATGGCACGTCCAGATAGGGCTGGGAAAATTCCTCTCTGAACCCCTGAAGAGCTGCTGCCAAGTCAGTGTGGAGCAAGACGGAGCAGTGCTCTGACTCTGCATAAGGCACTTTATTATGTAACCACACCAACTCGGTGCTTGGACTACAATCCCCATCATCCTTTGCACTGGCTGGGGCTGCTGGGAGTTGTAGACCAAAATTTCTGGAGGGCATCAGGTTGGGGAAGGCTGCTGTAAAAGCCTGGTGCAATGGAGAAAAGGATAGGAAATAAAAACAGGAGGTCATCAGCTATCTGTGCAGCATGGCAGCAATGTCTTAGTAGAGGAATGATGTAGCTGGAGGAGGAAGTTAATAAAAATTTCTCACTTGCAGCCTCAGTATATTGCTTTGCGTATTGTGAAAGATGCTGACAGCTGAATTCTGGTGACCATGATACATGCTTTTCCAGGCAAGGGGAAGTGAAATGTTAAAAGGCCTCTTTTTCTTATTATCACTCAGCAGATAGATAACCGTAGCAATTAAAGTCTGGCAAGGCAATAGCCTTGGATGAATCTCATCTAAGCAACATTAAAGCAGAGAGACGCTGAGAGGCTACTAAGAGCACATTTGCACTGGCTGTTTTTCAGGGGTCAGATGTTCATCTGACCTCCACAGTCCACACCACACCTGCGCCTGCACTGCAGACTGAGGCAAGGAGAGTTACAGCGCAGTCTCCACAAGGTCGGGAAATGAGGTTTTCCTAGGAAGAAACTTCCCAGTGCTATGCGGTGAGATTTAAGGAAGTAATCATAACAAAGGTAACCATTCTGTGCTTGCTGTTGCAAAAACTGGCAGAGGCCTCAGGGCACAGCCTGTGTTCTTCTGCAAGGTTATTTTTTTATCCTTCCACAGCTGTGGATGCTCTGTACTTCTGATATTACTGACCTTACCTGTACCTTTTCCACTTTTATTACACACTTTTTTAAAAAACAAAAAAACACCGAATGCGCAGAACAGCACACATTACTCAAAGTTTGGATATTCTATCAAGCAAGATAGAAATAGCACATAGAAATACTATCCTTGTCCTGTATGCATTCCCTCATCTTTCCAGTGGTCTCTAATATAGGGTTGCCATATTTCAAAAGGTAAAATTCCTAACACCTGCAAAGTTGTTGAGCTTTCTTTTAGGGAGACCCCAAAATTGTTGAACTTTTTTATAAACACGCCAAAATTATTGAGCTTTTTTGGGGAACAAACCCAAATTGTTGAGCTTTGTGGTTTTAATCTTTTGGAGCTGTTTACACTGCTTTGTTTTCCATTGCATTGCCATACATCTGGGTTTTCCCTGACAATTCAGCAAAATTCATCCCTGGTACCATTTTAACACCCGAAAGCCAGGACATGTCAGGAATTTTCCTGATGTATGGCAAGCCTACTCTAATACATTGAGATTTTGATAACTACAGTATGTCTCACCAATACTTACAATGTATAATCCACAAGAATTCCAAGATTCCTTTTTAAACCATACTTATTATTTCCTCTTTTCATTTGTAAAGAATATTAAGACACTGGAGAACATTAGTACCAAAATGGCCCAGATTCCACCAAATGATTTTATCCCGTTCTCAAGAACATAATATATCCCAAGCACACTCAAGTACCTGTGAGAGTCACCTTGGAGTAGATGTGAGGAGAGAAGGGCAAAAGAAGAATCTGAGGCCTGCTTCTGACCAGCTTCAGAAACAAAGAATTTGTTCCCTCATAAGGTTCTCCTTTGTACAGTGGTACCTCTGGTTAAGAACTTAATTCATTCCAAAGGTCCGTTCTTAACCTGAAACTGTTCTTAACCTGAGGTATCACTTTAGCTAATGGGGTCTCCCACTGCCTCTACGCCGCCACCGCACAATTTTTGTTCTCATCTCATCCTGAAGCAAAGTCCTTAACCCGATGTACTATTTCTGGGTTAGCGGAGTCTGTAACCTGAAGTGTCTGTAACCTGACGCTTCTGTAACCCGAGGTACCACTGTATTCCAAAGCTCTTCTGTGTGATCTGGAATGACACCTGTCTACTCTAAGCCTGTTTGGAGCAAGTTGCTTTCAGAAAGGCTGCTTAAATGGATTGTTGAATATGCCAAGTCTGTGGCACGCAATGATATGATGAAGCCGTATGTTGATTGTGTGCAAAATCCTAACCGCATGAAGCAGCAAACATCTACAACTTCTGAGATAATGGACATGAAGCACTTTGGCCACTCAGACACTCAAAACAAACTATGTAATTGTTTAGCAGCAGTGGCGGTGGAAGCAGTAGTTTCAATAGTGGTGACCTAACTACATGTTTACCAAGAGCAGCACTATTTTGTTGCCTGTTGCTGGCAAATCACTGTCACTAATTTTCCTTTCTGGGATCCCTTTTCATATTTTAATCATATTTGTATGAGCAGCGAGTGCTATCATTTTTCAAGTTTTAGCTTCCCTTCCAGCTTCTAGAAGAGGACAGCCATGTCTCCTACTTTAGGATAGTCCTCTTTCTGAATATATCATTTATTTGAAGAGTTGTCCAGTCCAGTTGTCCTGGTCCAGAAACTGCCACAGGTAAAAGGCATTCCTAGTCAATGAGGTCACCTGGGCCTCTAGTGACAGAAGGCTGCAGTCACACAACATCTGGAGGGCCCCAGGTTCTCCATCCCTCACCTAGAGTAGGGATGGAGGGATCAGTCTATTTCTAGTCCATCCTTGAACCCTCCAGTTGTATCTTTGGCTACCTGTACTTGTAGTCTGACCTGAACCATTGCAAGCCCTGGACAAAGCCTTCTTTCTTCCTCAAACATAAGAGTCTCTGTGGTTGTGTTTGAGAGGCGAGCCAGATCAGTTTACAGTACACATTTTAACACATTTTTGTACTTTTAAAAATCATGAACTGCATCACAAAGTTCAGAGAACTGCAAAGTCCAAAGGTAATTATGATCCTATCTGTACATTATTAGTTTGGGAGGAGCAAATCAGGTTGGTCCACTTACACATGTAGACCAAATGAGATTCTCCTCCATCCACAAACCTGCATTCCCCAACTCATTTAATCCAACAAGACAAACAGGCCTTCTCCAGTGTAAGAAGGTTATGGAGAGCAGCCTCAGATCAGATTCTGACTTAGGGGAGCAATTTATGAAAGTGCATATTTCCTCTCCATTTTTCAAACATTACCCCTGTTCAGTAAAAAAAAAAGTTTGTTTACTTCAGCTCCCCCCCCCTGTTCCCCCCCTCTAAAGCAGATTTAATGAAGCAAACTAGGAGGAGGGGCCCTAAACCTTCATAAGGATCAAAGGAACAGGCAGACCAGCAATTGATCTGACAAGGTGATTAAGAGCCAAGCAGCCGTGACAAATAGCCCTTCAGAGGAAGTTAGCCTTTGTGGGAGTGACTCGATATGACCCCAAGGTAGGATAATTATGTTAAAAAGTCAAGAATTGCCCAGCACACATTTGAACATTTCCATTTCCTTACTTTCCTGAACATAATTAAATAGCTCTATCAGATCAGAATCTCCATTTGGAAATGAAATTAAGTCTTTACTACTATGTAAAGTTTGTGGGAAATGTGATAATATGAAATCTGTGCCAAAGGAGACAGGCTTGCTGTGCCAAGGTATTAAAAGACCAGGGTCTAGACAGTTTTTGCTGCTGGTCCAATAAAAGAGATCCCCTGACTTATTCTGTAGGACTTTACAGAATATGCTGGCCTATTAAAGTTTACATTTAGGCAAATTCAATCTGGGATCCTAAGAGCACATTCCTGGGGTGGGGAGTAGTTTCACTGCAAATGGTTTAAAAATAAATAAATGGGTTAAGTCCTAGTACTAAGGTTGAACAAATAGGCAAGTAAAACTTGGACTGCAATCATATATGCATTTACCTGATAATAAGCCCCACTGAACACAATGGAACTTCTGTGTACTCATACATATATATTGTGCTGCATAACAGCTAAAAAATAAGGTTTAAGTTGCTGACATGCATGATCAAAGAGGGAGGGAAAGTTTGCTGCAGACATTCTCTTAGGATTTAGTGAATTCCAGATCATTCCTTGGAACCTTCCTTTGTGATCTTTGCCCTTCCCCACTTGTCTGCTCCCTCACACACTCTCAGTCACTGGTTATCATCTCCTCTTCCTGCCTTCCCTTCCTCTGCTCTCTTCCCACCACTGATTTCTTATTATTATTAATATAGCACCATCAATGAATATGACACTTTACCAAATAACATAAATAAAAGACAGGTCCCGATCCTAACTCCTGAGAAGGGGTGGCATAATTCCACACACACCCCTCCATGGTTTCTTACAGAGAAAAATTGGGAGGGGAAATGATCAAAAGAATCCATCCCCCTAAGGAGGCCATTTCTGTGTGAGAGAGTTTCTGGAAATAGGGGTGGCATCTGCTGGTAGTCATTATTTTGACTGGCTAAGCAAAGGAGATGGGCAGAAGCATCTAGGAACCCTCTCAGTCAGTGGAAACATATTAATAATGACTGGGTGACAAGTGAAAGACTGGATCTGGGAAGGTTTATGTCCCACTTTGCCCAATGGAGGAGCATCCACTGGACTTTGATGGTAAGAACCAATGGCCACCACACATGAGATCAGAGCTTGCCTGCAGCTCCCATTCAACAGCACCAGCACCACACCTGCTTCTGGCTCCTCCTTAGGTGGCTCTGGGTGCTTCTAAGTTGTTTCCTTGTTCACCTTCCCCATCACCATGCCCATGGGCCCATGAGATCAACAGGGCCCATTGGCTTTCCTCCTCTCTACTAGAAGCCAGGATCAAACATGATGAGTGTGAAGGCAAGTACTCTTGTGGGTTTGGTTCCCATGCTGCCACCTGGAAAAGGCTCAAAAGTGCCCACATTTCCTGCCTGCAAGTTTCCCTACAGTGCTGAAACGCCTTTGCTTTGTTCAGGGAGTGGGCTTGGGGATTGGTCTCAGAGATCTAACAAGGCAGAGACAAGCAGCAGACAAGCAGTGTGTATGTGTGTGTGTGTGTGTGTGTGTGATAGAGAGAGAGAGAATTGGTTTTAAAAACTGTGTAGTAGTTTTTTCTCTGCCTGCCCCCTTTTTTGCATTTTCAGAAGTCATTTGAGCAGTGTTCTTTGGCAATCCTCACCTCGCCCCCATGAAAAAGATCATATTAAGAGATTATTCTCTGCACAAGGTCATCTTCTGTTATTATTCTACCCCTCTTCCCAAACTGCTTAATGAGGTTCCTTCCTCATTCTGGTTAAATTGGCTGACATAGCCTGGCGAACGACCAATATATTCTGTGTTTCTAAAAGCGATTTCCCCCACCCCCAGAAGTGATTAAAATATTTATATCTAAGAATACTTGAGGCTGTTGCATAATTTCATTGACTCTAACAATGTGGTTTTGTGGACAGAAATATCTGCAGATGAGAGCTGGCTGTATACACCTGACTCAGGCATTTGGCATGGATTTCCTTTAAATACAGTGGTACCGTGGGTTACAGACGCTTAAGGTTACAGACTCCGCTAACACAGAAATAGTACCTCAGGTTAAGAACTTTGCTTCAGGATGAGAACAGAAATTGCACGACGGCGGCGCAGCAGCAGTGGGAGGCCCCATTAGCTAAAGTGGTACCTCAGGTTAAGAACAGTTTCAGGTTAAGAACGGACCTCCAGAACGAATTAAGTTCTTAACCCGAGGTACCACTGTATACAGTACCTGTTTTGAAAGCTTAAAGAATTTGTGGATGTGGGGGTACCAATCTATTCAACTCAAATGGGGTTGAAATGGAGGGCAATCAAATGCTTGATCCACAAACCAGTTAAGCTTCACTGCTCAGATTTTATAGCATCATCCTAATCATATTTACTCAGAAGTGCTATTGAATTCCCACAGGCATCTGGTTGACCACTGTGAGAACAGGATGCTGGACTAGATGGGCCATTGACCTGACCCAACAAGCTCTTCTTATGTTCTTAATGAGGCTTACTGGCAGAATAATTCAATTGGAGTTAGAAGGGACTAATTTATTTGAAATTTTCTGACTCCCAATAGTGTAAGAATATGATCAGTGAAAAGAATCTCCCTCTGGTCCAGCTTCATATTGCCGAAATATAAAGCTTTGGCTGGCTGGGAGTAGATTTCTGTGTGGAAAGACTATGCTCTATTCACGTCCTGCTATCCAAATGCACATTATATAAAAATTCACTTATCCAAACACAAGTAGTTAATACCCAAACCTTGCTATGCACACCACACATTCAGATATCCAAACAGCCAAACCTGTACACAAATAAGCAGCCTTAAACAAGCCTTACTTTTTGTGTTTTTTGGATTCATGGTAGCCATTTTGCCAGAAACCATGATGGGAGGGAGAGCAAGGGAGGAAGGGGAGAGATTGAACAAACAAGAAGGTGTTTTTCCCCCTCTTTTGTTTGCCTTTTTGCAATGTTTCAGAAGGCTTTCCTGGTTTTTTCATCATTTGGGGGCCAAAATTCCATGGTCAGGAACGCATTACAAAATTCCCCATATGAATCAATGGAAACAGTTGACTCATTATGCAAACTCTCGCCCAACAAATGATTTCCTGAGAATGCATTGTGTTCAGAATAAATTCCTGGGCCAAGGATTCTTTAATTCCTATGAAATACACCATTAAAGGTGAACAGTTTTGTTATGACAGATATTTTAATGGACTCAGGCCTACTGATAAGACACATGAAATCTTGGTTTATAAGTATACAAGTGAGAATATTATAAGGTGGGTGTTGAATGGCAATGAGAGTCAAAAATATAGTCAGTGAGAATGATAGCTTAAATCCATGTTCAGTGTGCACCCCTTTTACAGTTACTGGCTGGTAATGATTGCTGAAGACAAGAGGGATGGATGTGCTTTGAGAAGGAAAGGAAAGGGCTAAGTCACCAATCGATACCCTGTACCCATGGGCTCCCATTAACCTGGAGGCAGCCCTGAAAGCAAGAATTGCCTGGTTTTCTCTCTGGACTCACTGAGGTTACCAATTGCATTGTTCATGCCTTAAGCAAAGTACTTAAACATTTAGCTCTTTGTGGGCAACTGCTGTATGAATTCTGTATTATTAAGATTCCAACTAAAGTATATATAATATTTACTGTAATATATAATTATAGCATTTTTAATATGGGATCTAGCTGATGGTGAAAGGGTAGCAGAATTCCCTCTGCTCGACTCCCAGATGTGTTGCAGCTGGACTATATCTCCCCACACCTCCCTTACATTTGCTTTTTTATTTTAAAAAGAACAAAAAAACCTTTCTAACCACCTTAGAACATGTTGATGTGCACTTCCAAACAGAGGCTTCCAAACAGACATGTAAATCCTTCCCCCTTCCTCTCTGCTTGTGATAATACCTCTCTTTGCGTATATGCACACGAACTTATTTCACTCAGACCAGCTGATATATTTTGACTCTTTTGCCGCTTGTTCATAAATTCCAAAGGCTGGAGCACTGCATAGCAAACTTGCGAAGATACTATCACTCACCTCTCCGCTTCAATAAATCCTGAGCTGATTAAGCTCTGCACCCCGGAGGTGGCAACACAAAGCTCTTCCCGGTGTAGGAAATTGCATAGCAAAGCTGAAAATGGCAATGTGGTCTTCCTGGAACAGGGCTAGAGGCAAAAGAAGAAGAAGAAGAAACATTAAGTAAGTCCGCCATGCACTGTGGTGCCCCCTCATATATCACTTCCACTTTTGAAAGTTCAGGGTCACTGCTTTTTGTCTGAGGCCACAGGACATTCATTCATTTATGTTTGTTGCTTTTCAGACTGGAGGTAGTATTCCAGCCCCGAGGTATGCTTCTGATTGGCGGTACATTTGTTATTACCAAGGAACTGTGAACATGCAGAGATCATCCATGGTTTGTTTTTGTTTTTTAATGGAAATTGAAATAATTCTGGCTACAAATACAGCTCATACACTATGCTGTGTTACAGCTATTTGTTGTATTTCCCCATTATACTAAATGGAGAGGCACCTGAAGCTTCAGGTTTTCATATTACGGGCAGAGCAGGTGTTGCCCCAAAGTGGTTTGAAGCAAATCAATCACCTGGTCAAAGTTCCAAAGCAGAATCTGAATCAAATATTTTTATTTTTCCCCCAGTACACACCCCTACTAGGAACCAAGAAAAGCAAGGGAGTGCAAAGATTCATTTCATCACTTTGTAGGGCAATACAGACAGCTTTCAAGTGTACACTGTGGTAAGCTATCATTTGGTAGAATATCATCTGTATTCAGCCTGAATATAGTAAGAGGCTGATAGTCACTTTCCCCTTCTAGAGTATCTCCCCTGATTGTTTCCTAATGGAAGAGAAGTGTTATGCCTCTTTGAAAATTCTTTTTTCCTCCTCTGATGAGAGAGGGAAAGGTGGTTCCCTTCTTCTGAAAGTGTAATTCTGAAAGGCTAATAGGTTCAGACAAACCAGTTAAATGACAAGCATTGATCAACACATTTAGCCTCCGTCCATTGTTCGTAAGGGTATACTCCCTCGGCTTCAGGCTGGCAGCTGTCTTTCATCTCAGTGAGTGCCTGGCTTCATGAAATGTTAAAAACATCCCTCCCTTTGATGGCTCTATCAATACAATATTATCGAACTCCAGTCAAACACAATGAAGACACACTCCTCTCACTGTTGGACCCCAGATGAGTCGTCCACGAGCTGAGTAAAATCTCCATGTTACCTGCTTTTTAGATCATTACAAAAAAATCAAGTGAGAAAAGTGTGTGTGTGTGTGTGTGTGTGTGTGTGTGTTGTTACACACCACCCCAATCTCCACAGTGGTCTGATATTCCAGGGATTACAGGCACTTACCCAAGGTTTCTGTTTCCATCTGGAAATGAGGCACAACAGAGACTGGGGTGTCTTTATGATACATGGTTTATTTACACACATATACAACTTGACCCTACTGTGGAGAGGTTCCCAGCATTACACTCCAAGTGGGTCTCTTGCCTCTCCCATAGGCACAGCAGCTTCAGTCCACAACAGAAATCAACCATGCTCTCTGTCTCCTTTATACAGCCTGTCCCAGTTTTGCTAGCACATCACTGCCAAATGCCATCCTAAATACTCTGGCCTTTGGTCTCCTGCAGACTCCTGCTCTAGAGGAAGGAGGCACTCTAAAATGCTGGTGAAGGTGTTGTTTTATTTTAAAAACTGATGTGGAAATGTGGTGAACTGAACTTGGAAAAATGAGAAACAGAGAGAATTCAAAATTGACAGGGCTACATCATGAAAGCTGCAGAGATCAGAAGCAAATGTGGAGGTTCCCTGTCTGCTATCCATTGTGAGAGCTGAGACACAGCTGAAGGCTGCAGCCTTTATTGAACAACAACAATGGTGAACTGAGCATAAGCACGCAAGGAGAGCTTTGCTGGCTGAGACCAAAGTCTGAAGTCCAGCATTCTCTTCCCAAAGTGACCAGCCAGATGCTTCTGGGAAACTCAAAAGCAATGAGTTCTGACAGCATCACAAGTAATGTTTTTGCCAAAGTACTTTCCAGTTGGAAGAGTTGAGAACAACTCTTGGCTTTCTTTATGTCATTTATGAAGTAAGACACAGCATGTCAGCAGAGGTAATGTCATCTGTTTACAGTGTGAGCATTGCACAATTGGAAAACTCGGAATAAGAACCCCCTGAACTCTGAAAACTAGAATTCAGCCCCCTAAACACTCTTTTGCTTATACAGTCTTTGTCTTAAGACTGTGGGTTTTGCCAGGAAGATGAAGCAGTGCCTGGTTTTGTCTCTTGGTTCTTTCTTCACACAGAACATCTTAGAAGAACCACACCCCAAAAGTACAAACTCGAACATGCTCAGTTCCAACTTTCCTAGAGAAACCATCTTTCCCTTTTAGCCACAGGGTGGCAACAACATAAAGACATCTGAATCAGACAAGTGATGATGTGAACAATTACAGGCTGGTCTGAAACTCTCAATTTTAGTGACATAAGAATGAGTTGAGATAATGAGCAAATAATGTGTGGGTGAAACTCTGCAAATCCTTCTTATTCATGGAAATTGGTGGCTACTGAACATGGGTTATGTAAGTGAGCCTGGGAATTTACCCAACATACATTTACTCAACATTATTTAAGAGCAGCCCCTTTCTACCTGAGCATCGCCACCAAGATAGGCTGAAGCTGTTCACTTTATCAACCCAGTATGGTTGGCCATAAAGTATAAACCTGGGTTCTGTGTGACAGTTTTTATCAACTTCTTCCCCAAGGTCACCTTAGCTCTTGAGTTATAAAAGTCTTAGAACCTGTTGTGATTAATTTTGATGAAGAGAAGTCAGTCCATGTTTTTTCTCCCTCTGGCTGCCTGGCTGTTCTGTGATCTGTAACTACACTACATCACCCTGAGTAATGAAAATATGCCCCAACAAGCACTTGGAGAGGGAAAGCTTGAAAAAACAGCTATCCATCATAGCAGCCAGCCTCCGATGCTTCATGTCTTCTTCCATTTATAAGGAGAAGTTGCTCCAGGTAATGGGTTCCCCCTTCTGGTGTCACAAGCATCCATGTACTCCAAAGGGGTAAAGGCACATGGTTCACCACACCCCAACTGCTGTCTCTGAAGTTATAAAAGGGGGAACAAAGGGTCTATCCAAGGTTAGTCCTATGCAGAGTAAACCCATAGAAATTAATGGGCATGAGTAAGTCCTATTAATTCAGTGCATCTACTCTGAGTAGGATTTAGCTGACAAAGGTAACTGACAAAGTTATATTCTCCTGATGGACTTTCCTCCATCATAAATGGAGTGTAATTTGACTGCTCAGTTCTTCTTCCTTACCTCAGAGAGGGCTGCCTTTTATTTCATTTTATTGAGCATGACTGACATATTGCTGAATCAAAAAGTATTTCTAAGCAGTTTACATAATAGTATAAAACAGTCATTTAAAAAATGATAAAACAAACTCTGAAACAGCAGACAATAACATTATCAAGATACTGATAAAATCAACCATTTAAAAAAAAAGATTATATGATTATATGTATTGCATATATAAAGCAGCCTGGCTTATATTTTAACGCAGATTGCTAGATCAAGGGGTTAGGAGGGACTTGGCATACAGCCTTCTCCCCCTTCCCAACTCAGAACAATATCATAAACATACAAATCAACAAACATGGTTGCATGTGAATGGCAATTGCTAACCCATTTTCTATAGAGTAAGTTCCTTCAAGCTTTCTTAGTAAAAACGTTGGTAGGCTATCATCCTTTGCATCATTAGCTGGGAGTAAGCCCTACTGGACACTTTGGGACTTATATTGGAGTAAATAGACATAGGATGGCACTGCTAATCTTATACGTATGATGACCCAGAAGCTAAAGATTCTCAACGCAGGCTACAGATCTGTCAACCGGTTTTGGAGGCATTCCAGGCCACACTTGTCACATTGTGTATTGTATGGTTACTGATTATGTCTTTATTTTCACCTCAGTGTGGTATTGGATTATAAGATATTGAATGGCTCAGGCTTTCATCCCATTGGGGTTTTTACAGTGTCAGGTCCCAGCTTGGGTGCATGTACCTCTTATACTCATTTAAAGTGTTAATTTAATAGCTCAATGGGGTATTTCTGCTGTGTGCCTCAGAATGTGTGAGATTCAGAAGCCAGAACTGGGAACTGACAATCCATTTACAGTTCAGTAAATGTGCTTGTATTCTGGAGACGATTCAATGTAATGAAACATATTCCCAGGTAGGTGTGCATAAGCCTGCAGTTGCAAAAATACTTTATTGCATCTGTGCATACTGGCAGGGGTGGGAAGCCTGGATGAGCATGTACAAAGTGCCTCATCTCTCTGCTCTTCTCCTCTAAAAAGGTTAAGGTAAAGGACCCCTGACAGTTACCGGTAAGTCCAGTCGTGAATGACTCTGGGGTTGAGGCGCTCATCTCGCTTTACTGGCCAAGGGAGCCAACATTTGTCCACAGACATTTTTTCCAGGTCATGTGGCCAGCATGACTAAGCTGCTTCTGGCAAAACCAGAGCAGCGCATGGAAACGCCATTTACCTTCCCGCCAGAGCGGTACCTATTTATCTACATGCACTTTGATGTGCTTTCGAACTGCTAGGTTGGCAGGAGCAGGGACCGAGCAATGGGAGCTCACCCTGTCACAGGGATCTGAACTACCAACCTTCCAATTGGCAAGCCCTAGGCTCAGTGGTTTAGACCACAGCACCACCCGCACTCCCATAACTCCCACATGAGCTCTGATAAACACAAAATGTCTTATATGGTGGCAGAACTTTAGTGCAATATTCAACAGCTAAGAGAAAATTTTGCTGTTTGGGGTTGTTGTTTCTGCTGAAAGTTGAATGCTGACTTCAGTATTTGGCTTTCTGAATCAATATTTGACCTTTGAAACCAGCATCTGACTTAGAAATCAATATGTGAATTTTGTCCCTCATACCATTAGCCAGATGGCAAGTGTTGTCTAAGCAGTCAATGCAAAATTGTTATTGGCTTCAGTGAACTACAGAAGACGTTTGACTGTTTAAAGAGAATCCTTTTACATAGCCAATGCAATTAAATCAAATAATGAGAAATATGCTCTGTTCAGATTCTCCAACATGATATAGCTAGCATCCCAATCCTTAATGTGTATTGACTTGTAATGCTAAAGTAATGTCCCTTCAAGATGACATTCCCAGAGCATCTTCCAGAGGGGAAAACCCTGGTAATCCTATGCAGAAACAATAGAGAATCTTTTAGCATCTTTGACTAACCAGTTTGCTGTGGCAGAAGCTTTTGTGGACTACAGCATCTGACGAAATTAGAGCTCAGTTTATAATTTCTCAGGTGTTTTCACCTCCCCCCAAAAAGGCCACTTTACACAATTTTTTCCAAATGTTCTCTACAATGATTGTGGGGGGGGGGGGCAGCAGCTACCATTTCTACACACACACACACACACACACACACACACACACTTTCCCATAATGCCCTGGAATGACACTGGTTGTAGATGTTACAAAACTCTTGGTTGTTTCTGTTTCTCAACCATGTATGTGTCAGTGCAGGAATCAAGCTGTATCCAGGACAAAAAAGGCATACAAATCAATAGCATCTATCCTTGCATTTGATTTGGGTTCTCATATTTATAGCATCTTGTGGAATCCTGACTTCAATTCAGTGATGCTCTTGTAAAGTAAATTTTCTCCTGAAGTATACTTGAAAACTGAAATGAAGCACCTCTGACAAGCACTTCACAACTCAAATGAGAAATGCCTATATGAGATCTTATTCTGTGAAACATCTATGTAAAAAGAAGAAGATAGCAGCAGCAGGTGAGTGTGTGTTGGATGCTTCAGATTACACAAACAGAGTCAACTGAGAATTAGCTGATTGAAAAGGACAATGCATACATAATTATTTTACTAAAGAAGCATAGGGAAAAACAAGACCTTCAGTCCTTACAAATGGCTTTACAGTTGTTGGCAATATAAATTCAGCTCTCAGTGCTCTGCCAGTGGTTATCTCAGGTGGTTGGATGTAGAATAACAGCAGCAGGTCAATAAAAGTGAAGATCCTTGTCCTGGATCTTCACAAAATGGGCACGGTACCATATAGATGCATTAAGTGATACTCAAAGGCATCCTTTGCATTTTCTGCATTAATGCTTGCTGGGAAGCAGCCAAGGAAGATGGGGCGTTTTCCTGGCACCCGCAAGGATATTGCCATTTGGAACACTACAGCATAATCTCCAAAGATGGCATTCTTGATCTGTTGACCTGGCTGCAATACAGAGCTGTCAAAAACTGTGCCTATTTTATGTATACCACCATTATATTTCTCTCTTTTAGTCAAAGTATTCCATTGGGGGTGGCAGGATATAGATATCCTATCAGATTTTATAATTACTCAGGCTACTGTTTCTTGGGCAGGAAGATGGGGGGGGGGCAGACTGAAGGAAATATATAAAAAAAGATTATTTATGTGACCTTTTGCTGGATTAATAGAGATCGAGATTAAAAGAGTTAATTGGTGAACCTAACATTAGATTATCATCATGGAATGTGACTGTTTTGAATAATCCAATTAAGGAGAGGAAATTACGATTTGCCCACTTAAAGATATTAGACTCAGACATAATAAATTTGTAAACTTATCTTCTTTTGACTAGTGCTTTTTTACTTTTATTCTGGTTTTCTGCAGGCTTTTAAAAACCTCCTTCCTTTCATTTCCCATGATGGGCATTTTAATTATGAACAATGGTATTTCCTGATTGTTTTTGAATTAGCTAATGTAACATGCATAATAAACCAGCAAATGAATTTTCCAGCTTTTATAGGTGCACTGCCTTGAAAAGGAGGTTTGAACAGCTGGAGCAAACATTCTTAGTCACTAAATTATAAATTGCGCTTGTCAAGAGCAAACATTCAGCCCCAGCACTCAAGGAATAGATTGGTAAGAAGCTTTCCCATTTATCAGTTTAGCTATTGATCGCTTCTGCAAGGTCATTGAATTCGAGAAGTAATGAATGGAAGACTTGGTTGCTAATACACCAGGCTAATTGTGTTAATAATTTTGCATGCAGGAACTTGATAACACTTAAAAGTGCCCTGAAGCATTAAGGAGCTAATAATGTATGTAGACACTGCTACATTGGCTTTCTGATTACCAATAACCGACTCGCTGGAGGGAACAAGAAGATGGATGGCTCCACCATTCATTTTATTTTAAATAAAAGGTTCAAGAATTATAATACACAGGTGACCTGCACAAGAATTATGATACACAGATGGCGAAGGGCCATAGCTCAATGGTAGAGCATCTGCTTTCCAAGCAAAAGGTCCCAAATTCTGACCACAGCACCTCTGGGTAGGGTTAGAAGAGAACCCTAAAACTATAGAAAGCTGTTGTCAGCCAGTAAAGACAATAATGATCCCATTGGACCAATCGTCTGACTTAGTAGATTTCTATGTTCCTATGACAAGGTTTTATCCTCCACCCCACCAAACAAGTTTCAATCCTTTGTTCTTTTAGTGGGATTTCTCAATGAATACCAGTTCAGTATTCTGTGTTTGTTTCAAGTTCTAGCCCACGTTTGGGTTCATTTATTTTAGCATCACACTTTATTTCTATTTTTTATTTGCACACTTTTTGGACAGTTCAAGTCCCCAAGGGGAAAACCACTGTACATTCTTGCTCTGGCCAATTAGATGTGTAACATATGGAAAGAGAAGTGCTATTAATGCACTTAGAATAATTTATTGTTCACTAGAGCTGAGCAAATAATTTGGCAATTTATTAAACAAATTAATCCTCTTACTGCCCGTGGCATGCCCCTCAGCAGATTGTAATTTACTTGAGCCTATTAGTTATGTAAATGCAGCCCATGAATGCCCTTTCCATTAATGCAATGGTCATGAGTGTGCTAAATTCTGGGTAGGTATCAGGGCCTGTGTGTGAGTGAGTGGGTGATTTATCATGCATGTTGTTTCTTGCTTGCCAATTTCATGCAACATCTTCCAAACCACTGATTTTTCACTTTGATAAGCAAGCGTTCTCAGGACCAACAATTGTGCCAGCAGGTCCCCTGGTGAGACGCTAAGATGACAAGTCAGGAGGCAGGCATTATATATCATGGTGTGATTGGATATAGGAAAATCAGCTGATACCAGCAGTTTACAGGTGCAGATGTTCTCTCTGTGTCTGAGACTGAGTAGCTGCAGTTTCCTGTTGTGGCCTAAGAAGGCATTGCTGCTGCATCTAGAATTGCTTATGTGGCTCAGTAGCTGCCTTTATGGTGCCATGATAAGCTGCATTTAATTTCTCAAGTTACTGTGTCCTCGGGCTCCTTCAGTTCAATACAACTTAGCTTTTACAGTTCTCTCAAATTTCAACAGCGATTATGCTTTTGATCACTACAATTTTTGATAGTAGTCAATTTCATAGGTTGGGGAAGAAATGTTAGGTTTTTTTACAGGAAGGCTCTATAATTTTAACTTGACTAGTTTACACACACACACACACACACACAGAGAGAGAGAGAGAGAGAGAGAGAGAGAGAGAGAGTTTCCCATTCAGCTCCCCCCAATCCACCTGTTTTTATAATCTATATTTCACGATCACAGCCTAGTTATCCAGTTCTTAAACTGGCAAGTCCTGGTATTTTTAGCTCCCCCAGGACAGAAAGCATTGCCCTCCCTTCTTCCCAATGATTTGTATTGCCTTTTTCTGAACATTATCACTTGCAGAATACATCATTTTTGAGATGGGGTGGTCAGGATTGTAGTACTCAATGTGTGAATGCACCACTGATTTATATATGACTATTATCATCTCTTTCTGTATTTTTTGCCTCTCTCCTAATAATCCACAACATTACATTTGGCTTTTTGACAGCAGCAAGCATTACCTTGATGTTTTTAAGGAGCTATTCAGAAGGATTCCAAGACTTCTTGACTGGAAGTAGCTAATTTATAACCCAAGCTAGTAAAAGTGTAGCTGGGATTTTCTTGCTCCCTCTCTGCAGCGTGCATCACTTTGCACTCAATCAACAGTAAGTTTGGCCTGCCTTTTCATTTTCACCCTTCCCATCTTGCTTTAAGCTTAAGCATCCTGGGGAACTTTGTATCACTGAAAACTTTTCTGCTTTTCTTGTAACTTCATACCCCATTCCAAAGAATGCATAGCTATGTTGAATTCACAACAACAATGGCAGTACTTCATTTTCGGCAATGGGCAATTTGTTTGGCAATCAGAATCAGTTACCAAGTAGTCTTGTTCTTCACTGGGTCTAGCGAGGCTGTGGATGCAGACTGCTGGAGATGTTACAGACATCCTAGCTTCAACGAGGGTGCTAACATTATTAACCTTTCACACCATGTGGATTTTTGCAAGTAGATTGGCATGTACATTGGAACAGTGGCGTAGCGTGGGGGGTGCAGGGGGGGGGCCGGCCGCACTGGGCGCAACATCTGGGGTTAGGGCAAATCCACGGGTTAGGGGGCGCAAATCCACGGGTTAGGGGGCGCAAATTACTTGCCTTGCCCCGGATACTGACAACCCACGCTACGCCACTGCATTGGAAGACAACTCGTGTCTTTGAAGTTTATTCAGCAAGCCACACAGAGGAAGATTATGTCAAGGAGGTTTGTGTATGTTTAGTTATACTTGCTATTGCCCTCACTGATGGGTAGAAGGCCCCATACATTAATCCGTTGAAACTGAGCAGTCCTGTCTAGAAGGTGGTGTGGTGTAGTGGTTGATGTGTCTAATTAAGACTGAGGAGTCCCAGGTTCAAATTCCCTCACAGCCCTTCTAGATGTCATTTACATCTCTCAGTCTAACTTTGCAGGATCGTCACAAGGATGGAGTGGAAGAGAAAGGACCGTGTACATTTTTCTTGGAAGCAAGGTAGGAAATATGTATAAAATAATAATAATAAATACCAGCTGTTAGCAGCCGGGTGGGAGATTATATGGGAACCCTATGTACACCATGAAGCTCACTGAAGAAAGACAGGTTACCAATGTAACTAATTAAATAAATGGGGGGGGGTGGCATTATATGAAGAAATTACAGTGTGGACATGGAATGTTTTTAAAAGAATGACAACCTGTTTTGATAATGAAACAATTTTCAGTGGTTTGTGAATTAGCAGCTTCCTATTATAGTTGGTTATACATTGTGGGGAGGTTCACATCAGGGCAGGATCCAAAGTTAAATCTGAGTGAAATCCACAGTTTCTCAAGCTGACTTTGCTCCAAACAGTGAATTTAGCCAGTCGGAAACCCCTGTTTCGTGTGGGCATTCTGAGGTGCAACATGCTAGCAAGGTTTAAAGTGGCTCCACAAGCTAACATCTATCAAAAACCAAGTCATGCTTCCCCTCCTAATATTCTTATGTGGGTCCCTTCTCTAGTCTTCATTGAGTGACAGGAAGTGGAGAAGCAGAAAGAAGGTCCCCCTTCTCCTTCCACTCTACAAACAAGCAACACACATCCTGCCCCACCGCTTCCCTCAGATCTTTCTGGTGCCACTGATGAGAACACAAGCAACAACAGCCTAACCCAGCAGCCAGGCAACAGAGGATTGGGTTTGGATTTCGCTTTGCTTTTCAGATTTCAAAGGAGTGGGAGCTCTGAATTCACTCTGCAGCACAGAAATTTTGCACTCAAATAGCCTCAAACTCCCAGGAAAACCCAGTGCAAACAATTCCTTAAGCTTCAGGAGGGGCAGGAAACAAAAGTCAAAATTGTGAGCAAGTACAGTTTTTGCAAGAATACATTGTTAGCATTGTTCGGCATCATATACAAAATAAAGTTGAAGTGCAGAAGTTCCACTATTCTACTAAATACCTATGTCCCAACTAAATATTTATGTTCCAAATGTTATCACATATACACTTCAGCTGTGTCCTCTGTGATGAAGCCATCAATAATAGCAGCCTAATATCCTCCTGATTTCATTCATAAGTTAACTATGGCAAACTAGGAATAATAGGCTAGATAAGTGCATTCTCACTAGAAACAGTGACTTGTTTTTCAGTGTAAGATGGTTGCTTATGTCTCTTGCAATTTTCTTTTATGACATAGTTTATTATATGTTTGTAAAGCCAAGAACCTGAAAAATACTCTCAGTGCTTGCCATTAGAGATCTTCACTGAAGTAACTTTATGCAAAGGGAACAACAAAAATGAACCAACAGCAACACAGGATTACAGGCTGCGCAAGATTCAATAAACAATTGACCATGCACAAACTTCCATTCAAATAAACACTGTACAAACTTCTGAGCAAATTTTCGTATTGTGAAACTCATGAAAAGGAACCCAAATAAAACTACACAATTTACCCAATATATGTTAGGCATCTGTCAACGCATCAGCACAAGTCAGCATGGCCAAAGATCAAGAAGAATGGTAGTTGTAGCCCAACAACTACCTGAAGGAACAACCAGTTCCCCATCTCTGCCTTAGATAAAGCATACAGTACAGCATAGTGTCAGAGGCTCTGCAAGTCTACCATCTTTTCTACTGATAGTGCTAAAATCAGATTATTCACAGTAAACATCACATTGGTTAATAAATAGCACACAATAAAGAAGGGTGTTGCCAATACACCAATGAATAAGGTCCAACAAAATACTTATGAAATGAAAATTTCCACCCCCTGACATTCATATATAATGAATCTGTTACTCTGTAGCTTATTTGTGAATTGGGATATAGTGGTGTGACACTGTTCTGTGTTACTAGCTTTGTTGTCCCCAGGAAGCAAGTGCCATATGGATAGCTAGCATTATCAGAAGCTATTCATGTGAGGAGGTTTCTCACATGAGTCCGGCTATCCTAACCATGACAGCAAGCACATTTGAAAAATGGGGAGTTCTTGTCACTGTTTAAAATTGCAGGAACCACATGGGGGGCCCTTTCACACGATCTGCTTTCCACACAGTCTGCTCCCTGCAGAAATCACGACACCAACCAGAAAACGGGGGGGGGGGGGGCGCACAGGAAAGGGCTGCGGGGGTGGGAATCCATATGCTTGAAATGCGATTTACTCCTGGCCCAACACTTTTTGGATCAAATAATTCCTCAGGGGCACTTTTCGCCAACAATTCTAATCAAAAGCCAGGGACACCACAGCGACTTCTGTTGCCACAACAGGGCATTTTGTTTCTGATAAAAATATTTCATGTATTTTTCTTAGTGCTTTTATTTTTCAGGTCTCAGGGTGGGGTACATTAACTAAAATCCAATTGCAACATAATGACCAATCAACAAGTCACAAAACAACAATAAAAGCATAAAACAGATACAACTAATAATACCATTTACAGGGCCAAAAACCTGAAATTCACTCTTCACTTCTAAAGGTCCAAGTGAACAGGTGCATCTTAATGAGCTGATAAAATATGTGAAAGGTTGGTTAAAAGTGCCCTTGAAGCCTGAGACAATCCTTTGTCCATCTACCTGGGAGTAAATCCCATTGAACACAATAGGGCTGCCTTCTGAGTAGCCACATATAAGGTGGCACAATGCAGTCCAGAGGAGCTAGAGAAAAATAAATGCCTTTGCCACATCAAACTTACTTGGTATGCTATGGTAAAAGGGGCATTTGCTTGTTAGCTGTTCCTAACCTATTTATCTTCTTCCTCCTTTTAATAATGCCTTCAAATGGTTTCTGGAGGAAGTGATTTAAGGACGGCAATCTCAGTATCTGCTATGTTATTCTATTGAACAACGCTAATAAAATAGAGGGCACAAATACACTCCCCCCCTCCATACCAACATAATAAATCAAAATCTTCTATTCAAAGCATTTCGAAAACACTTTCACAGACAAGGGCTTTTGGCATGATATTTGGCTTTCCGCTGCCAGTGGGTATTTCAAAGCCTAAGTCCAAGACAGAGATAAATTGATTGTTTTTCCTCTCTACAAAACTCTTCAAGTGACAGCATCCTGAAAACAGACTTGGTAAACAGTATTTAGCATTTAACAATAAACACCTAGAAACAATGATAAACTGTTTAAAAGAGCCACAAGTGATTTGCTTCTTCTGTTTCGTTAAGAGACTTTAATTAGCACTTTAATTACAGTGGCGTCTGCAGGAGTTATTGAATCCTTTTCAGCGGGGCTTGTGGAGCAGTATCTGGCACAATAAGCCCAAATCTTCCCTGCACTTGCTAGCTGATCTGAAGTGATAGTGGAGAGCATAATGCAGATGAGAAACATCTGTTGGTATAGCGCCTTCTGCTAAAGGACCTCTGAACAAGCCTCTAGTGACTGAATGTTCTGAGACAGCAAGAGGTTTGATCCCCCCCCCCTAAAAGAAGGAGAAACTTTCTGTAGGAGACTCGTATATAAACAAATGGTGTTTTCATGGTTGTTTGGCACCAGCCCATCTGCCTGTGTGTTAGTCAATTAAACCACTCGTTATGATTGCTCTTAAATAAGAATTGCGTATTTCTAAGAAATCAATATTTTAAGTGTGGCAGCACCTACACTTTGGAACACCCTACCTATTGATATCAAGCAGGTGTCTTCACTTTACTCTTTTTTGATTAAGGGCCGGATACAAATTTAATTATTATTATATGTTTGTTTTACAAGCCTCTTAGAAACCCGTTGCCATGGCAATTTCTTTAGCTCCTGTCCTTGTTCGATGTCAGCAGCCCATCCAAGTGCCCACCTTTACCTTCTCAAAAGATTATGCTGGAACAATGGTTTACGATCAGAAAAGGTAGGATGGTGTAGTTAGCTAGTCATAACCATTCTGGGAATAGTCATGTTTATGAAACTGCTATGAAAAGAATGGTGCCTGGAGATCAAGAGAGTTCAAAGGGATTAATATTAAATCCCGCTCAGGAACAGAGATAGATAAAAAAGAATAAAATGCAAACATCTTAGGTTAGAACTTGTTTTGCAACTTAGAATGATCTGTTGTTAAAAATTCAGTGGAAGGAATTTTATTTTTGTTTTCTCGTGAGAAAATGTCGTATGATTTAGGCCCACAAGACAATTTCCCCCGAGCATCAGACAGTTACTCAATACCCGGCGTTATATGTGACATCAACTTTGGGGCAGGAAATTCTGACTAAACATCAGAAAGAACTTTCTGTCAGTAAGAGTTGGTTTGACAGTGGAACAAACTCCCATGAGAGGTCATGGACTCTCCTTCCTTGGAGGTTTTCAAGCAGAGATTTTATGGCCATCTGTCTAGTAGAGATTCCTGCATTGTGGGGGGCTTGACTAGATGACCCTCGGGGTCCCTTCCAACTCTACAGTTCTGTGATTCAATTATTTCTTGTTGCTAAGCTGCTTAGATCTGTTTCTTGTTACGCTCCTCAAACTGCTCAAATATTCTGTTTGATTTCATGAAAGTAAAATTAGGTTACTAAGGATTTCTCTCTCTCTCCGTTTCAGTTTTAATTTAAATAATTGGCAATACAGTTCCTCTGCCAGACCCATGGAAGGAGAATTTTTCCCACAGAAGAAGGTTCATGCTTGTTGGTTTGCTGAACAATTTACAATTGGCCTAAATACTGATGCTGTGAAAATTTATCTTTTGGGAGCATCAATGACTTTTCTATGGGTAGTATTCAACTAAGTTTTATTCACAGTAAAGCTATTGAAATTAATGGATCTAATTTTGTTGTGTTCATTAATTTCAGTGGGTTTATTCTGAGTAAAACTGGGTTGACTACCACCCTATGTTACAGATAACATGATGCCCTAATTGTTTATCACTGGACAGTTCCCGTTCTGTTGAGTCTTTTCCACAGCGGCGCCACAGTTGCAGCACACCCTGTACCAAGAGCTAAAATCAATGTCCTCCTTGCTCCCCTTTAAAGGTAAAGGGACCCCTGACCATTAGGTCCAGTCGCGGACGATTCTGGGGTTGCAGCACTCATCTCGCTTTTTTGGCCGAGGGAGCCAGCGCACAGCTTCCGGGTCATGTGGCTAGCATGACTAAGCTGCTTCTGGCGAACCAGAGCAGCACACGGAAATGCTGTTTACCTTCCCACCAGAGCAATACCTATTTACTGTAGCTACTTGCACTTTGACGTGCTTTTGAACTGCTAGGTTCGCAGGAGCAGGGACCGAGCAACCAGAGCTCACCCCGTCACGGGGATTCGAACCGCCGACCTTCTGATCAGCAAGTCCTAGGCTCTTTGGTTTAACCCCCAGTGCCACCCGCATCCCTAAATAAAATTATACTGTTTAATATAATCAAAATCTTAGTGTCCACATAATTTTCATTAAATTCAGGTCAATGCATTCCAAAAATACTAAATAAAAACAAAATGAAACTGTATCTCAGAAATCTGAGCAATGCACAAAATAAAAGCACTTAAAAATTAAGTGTCAGAATCCAGGAAAGCTTGGGTGAATATATAAGTTTTCAAGAGGTGTTTGAAGGTGATTACCAGTACTTTTTCTACCTCAGCTAGCACCTGCAGGAGGGTGGGTGCTACCACCAAGAGAGCCCACTTCCACAATGTCACTCACGTGACAATCTCCTCAGAAGATCTTAAAGATTGGACTGGTCAGTACTGGAGAAAGTGGTCTCCAAGGGAACCTGGTCCCAAGGTGTCCACAGCTTTAAAAGTCAACAACAAAACCAGGAATAATGTGCATTTGAGGATAAAATGTGTTTAGAAGCATATCCATTGAAATAAAATAGGTATTTAAAAATGTATTTTGTGGCAAGATGAGTGATAATAATATTTTAATATATTTTTGTGTGTTTTTAGTTTCTCATTGAAGGTACCAGTAAATGTGGGAATGGGACAGAATAGACATGCAAAATTGGCATTGATTTTAACTATAGGCTGATCTATGCCTCCCCCCCCCCCTTGCTATTATCTAAGCACCTACTGACTGGATTACTAATGTACTCCTAAAATAGCAAGCCTAAATGATCCCTTATTCTGAATTCAAGAAAAAGCACATCTGTTAAGCATTTTTTAAATACATGTGTTAACATGTATTCAAATTTATCCCACTGAAATAAATGGCACTTTAAAGTGCAATTTTATTGCATTATATTCTAAATGGGCAAAGTTTGATGGTCAGTTAAGATTCCATGAGACATATCAAGCACCATCGAGGAAGTGCACTGTATCTTAGCAATGTTGAAATTAATAAAAATCCTGCAGTGCCTATGCATGATTTCAGAATGTAATATTTCATTATTAGATCTTTTTAGACCCACATACAAATTCCATTTGCTTAATTCCATAACCATAAAATATCAGATATTGATGCCTTTGAATATTTGGGTTAAATGACTTTGCAAATGGAAAGAATCTTGGCTCATTTGACTGTACTTTTATCACTAGACAATAAAAAAAGGACACAGATAAAGGACCTGAAATACTTGGTGAACCATATTTGAAATATTAGTTATTTAGGGGTCATTTTCTCTTAACAGCCTCATTAACTATAATATGATTCATATAGCTCTTTACACCAGTCCAGTTGGGTGGGTGGGTGGGGGACCCTTTTGATATCTCTTAGAAATCTGTCAATACTAGGCTATGTTGTCACTTTACCAAATTGCAAAAGAGAAGACATTTTCACCATGTCTTCTGAGTTCAAATCAAATCAAATCCCTTTATTTGCATCGCAGTATAAAACATTTCAAGTCACTGGGATAATTAAAAGGAAAAGGGTGAAGCTGTTGAGGGTCATAAGGTCACACGGTGGTCATGTGCACTTAGATATTCTGCTTCTCCCTGTCTGTTTCCCGAAAGGATGGATCGTTGGGAAACCTTTTGGGTAAGATTGTGGCTAAAAAGGAGGCTACTAAAGCAGTGATATCTTTGTCCTGATCTGCCAGGAGAAACCTCATTTGACTTCTTCTCAGAGTTATAGGCCAGAAGTCCAACATTTTGCTCAGCATCAGTTGGCGAGGTCTGCCGTGTAAAGAGCAATCTAAGAGAATATGGTCCATTGAATCAGGTACTCCTTGATTGCAGGCACACAAACGGGCTTGATATGGAGTATGTGAGAATGTGCCTTTGGGTGTCTTTCGATTTACTAACTACAAACCTTCCTCCTCTAGATATGGCAGCTTTCATTGCTTTTAATTTATTTTTATGGATAATTCTTTGCAGCTTGCACAGGGCTCATTTTAAAGCAGAAGAGTTCCTCAACTCAGGTTTAACCAACGGATATACTGTTAGGAGTTCAGCCTACACTTGAGTAGGACCCTGGTAGAGACACATGCCCGACCGGCATGTTCTCTCCCTCCTGGTCAATCATTCAGGAGCTTCAAAAGCTTTCTTCAACCCGAACATCACAGCGACCAATGCCAACCAACACCGGCATACTTAGGGATCCGCAGAGTTTGCGCATCATGCGTAACAGAACTCAGCATTTTGGCTAATCTACTTTATTTACATATAAACACACACAGAGCACTGCAACATGGCTCCCTCTCTCTCTAGCATCAGACAGCAAAGAGAAAAAAGAACAAAGGACAATATTCCCACTTCACAGAACACAGTAACGCAAACATCCTGTTTCCATCACTTCCCACTCTGTGGAGTCATAACATATACGATCATGTGATAGACAACACTGCAATCATGGAGCAGGAATTCTACAACCATATGATAACCCAGGCAACACTGATCTGGAGGTCCTCTGAAGCTAAACTCTGAACCTTAAGCTCTGGAAGTGGCAAAATTTCTTCTCCACCTCTACTTATGGCACTTGGAGGTCTCTCGCCCGTTTACAGCACAGTGCCGGGAAGTGTTATTACACTGGCAACAGGACCCCAGACTGGAAAATCAGGTTTGGATTAACACATACCACTCAGCATTTCTTTTCTATACATTTATACACTTCACCTTACAAACCCTTCTAAGAAAGAAAATTTGTATCATCTCAATTCAGGTTGTAAGTTTTACTTTAAAAGAAAAGTGTGCTACCAGTAGTGGTTTAGTATAAAACTGTTTCTCTGATCAATGAGAAGTCTTGACCTTTCATCCATGAGCAAAATACATTCTTTCACCACCTAGAGGATAATTTAATGGATGTGGAGATAACAAATTATCAGGGTGTTACCTATTGGAAAAACAATAGAGGAAAGGAAGGTTGTAATACCCAGACCATGTGCTCAAAAGTAATCCCTTTGGGTAAAGTAGTTTGAGTTTTCCAAACTAAGAAAGCTTGGCCAGCCGTGAAGAATACTAAATGAAATTGTTCTTTAACATAAACATTTGCACAATACTTATGAGACAGAAAAGAGAACCCTCCCAACTGAAATATGTTATTCATCTTATGAAGCAATAAAACTGTTCATATTTCAAGTTAGTGGAGTGCAAATATTGTTTACATTAGAAGCAAAGGCATCCATATTGTTCGACAGGAAAATTTCCAAAATCTGCAATAGGGCCATAGCTTTATTATGGCAAACCAAAATGTCATGGAATAGTGAGCAAGTTTTTCAAACCTCCAGAGCTCTTCAACAGGCAAGGTCACAGTAGCCAGACTACAATTCCCATAAGTCCCAGCAAGCATAGCCAAAGATCAAGGATGATGGAAATTGTAGTCCAGCAATGTATGGAGGCCACCATGTTGGATATTCATGTGCTAGATGTTATGCAAAGTGGTAGGGAGTGGAGATGGCTTGGTGTTCAAGCCATAAAGTCTATAATTGTCATAGTCTTAAGATTGAGTACAGTAACAGGTTGCAGATTTAGTTAGATGGGGCTCTTCTAGGTATTGTGCAGATTTCAGATTATACTTAGTAGATTAAAAAACAACAACACATACACCATGTGTTTGGAAGGAGCCATAGAACGTGCTTTGCAAGCAGATTGGCCTAAATTTACTCCTGGCTTCTTTAGTTTAAAAGAAGATCTCAACAGCTAGTCAGATATTCAGAATTAGGCTAGATGGACGAGTGGCACAGCAGCTTCCTATATTATTGATGATTATAATCATTGATGCTGAAAAGGTCTTAACTTTGGCTTGATTGTTCCCCTTGCCTGCTTGGCTCTGTTATAGAAAGTGACCATTCAGATTACAATAATATCTCCACATGGCTTCTTTCACCTCTACTTTTTCTTCCCCATTGGCTGCACTGCCTCATTGGGAACTCCTGAAGTATCTATTAAAGCTGAGCATACTCCTGGCCTTTTGTCGAGATTGAATGCTTGCTGAAAATAGAATCAGATCTTCTCTCTGCCCACTGCCTCGCTTTCTGAGCTTCGGTCCCAAGAGGGCTAGTTTTTATGCTGCTGCTAGGACTGGGCAAAATATAAATTCATCACTTACTGCAATTCCTTGGCATCTGAAGTGAAATCTGTCGGGTGGGGGTGACCTCTTGCTAGCAAGCAGCACATCATGATAACAGTTCCAAAAAGATGACGAACGTTCCTACATTATAATCGCTTCCCCCTATAAAAGTAGTTTTTAATTTCTTTCTTCCCCCCGCATAAATGATCTTTGCATTTTCTTATTCACTGCTGAAGAAGCTTTCAGAACCATTTACAAGGTGACATCCCTCGCATAGCAAATGCATTGCAGGCCTCTTTTTATTAGCATACAAAATTCCACTCATCTTCCAAGATTTTCCCGCATGTCATTATTGCCTGTTCTTTAATACTGTCCTCACATACTTTACCATGTTGATGACCCTCCCCGTGTATTCAGTGCCACTCAATGCTGATTTGTTGATGATGTTTCTGCCATTACGAATGCTCGTGAAATACTTATCTTGCTGCTTGAAAACCAGTTAAGCCAGTACTAAATGGCAGGCCGGCCCCTATCCAAGGACAGGTTTGAAATGCATCAATAAAATAGCATTCTGTGCAGGGCAAGTAGGTCAAAGTTCTCCACATCTGCCTCATTTGCCTCTAAATATAAAGTGAATCCTAACGGATGTCATACTTTAGTATATTATTGCATCAGGCATAAGATAGACATCTCTGGACTGTAGCTTTGCATTGTGTAGGCCAATGCAGGGATTACACTCTGCTGCCAAAAACAACACAAGGGGATGAAATAGTCTCCCTACACTTGCTCTGGGAACTCTGAGTCTGGTCCTACTCTATGTCTTTAATGACTGCCTTCACCAAATCATATTTGTTTCATTTAGATTATATGAAACTTTTAATCCCCATGATTAAATAACTGAAATGGATGATGAAGCAAACCTTTCACTGAACATAGTAGGAAATTCTGAAGATAATATTTGGTTCTTTGTTTTCTTTTTGTTACATTTGCACTTTTCTTTTTGTAACACATCAATAATTTATTTATTTTTTAAAGAAAGGAAAAACTGGATTTTGTCAAAGCTCTAACAAATACTTTTGGCTAAAAATTTTAAGCAATTTATCTTATATATGTTGTTTTCACTAATATATTCATTTTTATGGTCATTTCCTCCTAATATATGCATTTTTGTAAACATAATTTGGTTGAGGAACTGCATCACAAAATTAGGTAAATGTGACTTTTGAAGGAGGACTATGTTGCAACACTCATATGGCTTGGGAAAGTGCGAATTGGATAAATGCACCTTTAAATGGGAATAGAATTGAATTTCTCCCCCATCTCTAGCCCAGAAACAGGTTTAGTGCTTCACCTACTATTTGTGTGAACAAGGTTTAAGAGAAGTACTCCGCAGAGAAAAGCAGCAAGAATCAAAAGTTTTATGTGGGTTATAGTGTATGGAAACAAAAAGCTGAAGAGAGGGAAGGGTGTCTAAAAGCCCTCCACACTTAAATAATAATAATGATAATGATAATAATTCCTCAGTAGCAAGTATTACTTTTCTCAAGATTCTTTTACAAAAATTAATGTCTTCGATATGTTTTAATATTTATTAGCTGATTCATCAAACATTAACAAATTCCTCTTGACTGCCTGTAGAGGTTAATGTGAAGCATATTCATACAGATAAAATGCTGTTCCAAGGTATGTAAATTATAGGAGTGCAATAAGTGCAAAAAGTGAGATATGGAAAATTCCACTGCATAAAAGGAAAAAAGGTGCCACTGCAAGCTACATTTGCATAGAAATTGTTGTACTTTTCTGATTATAACAGGGAATAGTCTGAGATAACAAACACACAAACAGAATATATTTTTGAAACTGAAACTAGATTCTAGCATAACAGTGTTGCATTTTTTTTTGTCTACTACTTTAAAATTTAAATTCAATCACTTTTATTTGCAATATTTAAATACAAAAGGTATCCTAGGTATAGATGGTGCTTGGATGAGCAGGCTATAGAACAAACTTGCTCATTTATTAGTGAAACCCTCTCTTGGAAGTGTCACTTGGAGGCAGTGAAAGTCAAAGCACAGAAAACCAAAGGGGCATTGATGAAGTTCTATTGCAATAAGGAAGGGCAGCTAATTGTACCTGCTCTAAAGATATTTGGTAGCAAAGTGCTTATGCAGAATATTTTTCTCAGAAGCTATACTCTACCATCAGGAAGGTCAGCAGCTGTTCTTCATATAGAATTTGTGTGGCCAACAATTAAGGCAAGAGTGGATGATGCTCAGTTAAAGTGTGTGTGTGTGTGTGTGTGTGTGTGTGTGTGTGTGTGTGTGTGTGTACACACACTATGTCTATTGAGCATTTTCCTACTTGGTGCAATATGGATTAAAGGTAAAGGTAAAGGTACCCCTGCCCATACGGGCCAGTCTTGACAGACTCTAGGGTTATGCGCCCATCTCACTCAAGAGGCCGGGGGCCAGCGCTGTCCGGAGACACTTCCGGGTCACGTGGCCAGCGTGACATCGCTGCTCTGGCAAGCCAGAGCCGCACACGGAAACGCCGTTTTACCTTCCCGCTAGTAAGCGGTCCCTATTTATCTACTTGCACTCGGAGGTGCTTTCGAACTGCTAGGTTGGCAGGCGCTGGGACCGAACAACGGGAGTGCGCCCCGCCGTGGGGATTCGAACCGCCGACCTTTCGATCGGCAAGCCCTAGGCGCTGAGGCTTTTACCCACAGTGCCACCCGCGTCCCCCTTGGATTGGGTGATAACAAATCCTCAAAACTCACCTGGCCCCATAGAGCTCAATCAACAGCCTCCCTTTCCAGAGGCCCCTCAATGGAGTTTGGAATGGGATAATTTACACAGGTGTAATTTATGTTGGCCTAAGTTATGCAGGCTTCCTATAGATTTGTTCTGTTAATCATGCATATCCTGCCTTTCTATTTAAGAAATGCCCAACACAGCAAACAATCATTAATATGCTATACAGAATATCAAAGCCTAAACTATCAATATAGGGTAAAAATCAACAACAGTTCATCAAAAATATTTCAGTAATCAGATAAATACAGATTTACACTAAAGCCATCATACAATCCCAAAGGCCAATGGAACATCACGGTATTGTAGTATCCTATGCTCAGAAGTAAGACCCCATTACTGTAAATTATGGGGATTGCCCCAGTGTGCATCATTTTGCACTTACCCTGAATTTTACTTCCCTTGAAGGGAATGGGTTGGCCATGTGAGTGCCCTTTAACCTTTTGATGCCCATGATGCTGGCGAAACTGTCTTCCTCCATAAAATTATACTACTTCAGAATAGAAACTAGGTATGTCACCGTCTACCTTTGTAGCAGTTGATAATCACTACTATTGCTTGCTATTACTTCATTCCTGCAGCTACATTTTGCAAGAAATAAAAAGCTTTCCAAGAATGTCAAACCGTCCCTCTCTCCCACTGAGGATTTCAGGAGTGAACTACATCACAGCCTGAAAAGGCATTCACTGAAACTCACGCAGTTTAAGTCGTGCCAAAATGTGACATTGAGCAGTAGCATTCATAATTCATGTGGCATCATTAGCAGATTCTACAAGACATCCAAAGGCCATCATGTCAATGAATAAAAATGTGTGGGTATTATTGATACCTGCCTCTATCTAAATGCATTTAGAAGTGACACAACACATCACTATAGTTACTCAGGAAATTAGCATAGGATAAATTACAGCTTTCAGCTGACATGTGAGAGTGATCCTTGCCCATTTTCCTCACATTCAAAACATAGCTTTATTATTGTAAACAAAAATGCTTCAGCAAGATGTATTGACAGTGCTTTAGCAATATTGTTTTAATTAGCAATTTATATTACAGTTGTTCAGTGCCCAGTATGCTAAGATTGTCTAGCCCTTTAGAATAAATAATACTGACCCAGTAACCTGATCTATTCCTATTTAGAACAGAACAAAATTGCCAAGCTAGGACCACAGTTATCAATATTTCATTCACACTCTTAGAGCTATCAAGCAGGCTCTGAACTGAAATCTGTTTAACTGCCAGGGGCACTGTTAGGCACTTTAAAAGCCTCAGAGACCAGTGTGCTATAGTGGTTAGAGTGTTAGACTAGGACCTAGGGGTCCAGGGTTCAAATCCCCACACAGCCATGAAACTCACTGCATTTCCTCAGGCAAGCTACTATCAGTCTCTCTAACCTACCTCACAGGGTTATAGAAAGGATACAATGGTGAGGAGGAGAAGCTTGAGCTCCTTGGAGAAAAGGGGGGATGTGGCTGTAATAAAGAAACTCATATATGCTAATTTAGATTTATTTAAGTCTCTGAGCAAATTGAAGTGGTGGGTGGCTGTGGTTTCACTGGCATTGTACTTTGCAGCATGGCCAGCAGATCTGCAAGCAAAGTTGTTTTTAAGTATAGTTGCACCTTGGAAGTTGAACGGAATCCATTCCTGAAATATACTCAGAGTCAAGAGTGAATTTCGTGCTTTTTATTCATGGTCTGCACGTGATTGGCTAATTCGGGGATTCTCCTGTAGGCCAATCAGGTTGTGGATTCACTTCCACCTGGAGCTGGATTGGGTGGCTCCTGCAGACCAATCATACTGCTGCATTTAGGATCCTATTCAACTCAGTACATAACAGTTCCAGAAGGCCTTTCGACTTCCAAAGTGTTCAAAGCCAAATTGAGGCTTCTGATTGGCTGCAGGAAGCTCCTGCAGCCAATCAGAAGCCATGGAAGCCCCATCAGATGTTTGGCTTCCCAAAATAGTTCACAAAGCGGAACAGTCATTTCTGGATTTGCGACATTCGAGAGCCAAAACATTTGGGAGCTAAGCTGTTCAACTTCCAATGTACAACTGTATCTAAAAAGGAGGAGGAGGAGGAGGAGATCTGGAGATCAGAAGAAAAGCCCCAGGGCTCACACTCCACACCTCCGGCCACCCCTGACAATGCTCCTGCTTATGGCACACCCATTCAAAGTCCTACTTAGAAGCATTCAAATTCAAGGGAAAGGGCTGTAGCGCAGTGGCACAGCATCTGCCTTGCATGCAGAAGGTCCCAGGTTCGATCCCTGTTATCTTCAGGTAGGGCTAGGATACACACCTTGCCCGAAACTCTGAAGAGCCACTGCCAGTCAGTGCAGGCAGTACCAAACTAGGTGGATCAGTGAGTCTGACTCAGTATAACACAGCTTCCTGTGATCTTTTCAGCATTACAGATTTCTGCATCCCAAGTTTTCAGTAAAGTTTATCATGTAAGCGGCTTTAACGAATACTTGAATTTCAACGGATGAGCCTTGCCAAAGATACCACATTTGTTTGGGTAGTTTGCAAATTGTAAACTTACAATTTATTATATGTTAATCTTTCTTTATCCCCCTTCTCATTATGGCTTTCAATAATTATAATAAATATACAATTGTGGATATGGTTTTAAGGCAGTCAAGATTAGCATCTTCCTTTCAAGAATCACAATTACATTGCTCAAAGATACTCACATTGTAATCAATTATAATACAACTTCCACTGAAACAGTGTTGAACCCTAGCCATTTGCCCAATGCTCCAGCTTATGAAAGTTATTGTTGACTTTAAATTATGGCAGGCTTGATATAAAAAAGACATTCATATGCAAAAGGGCAGAAGGTGAAACTAGTACTGTTATATGCGGGACTTTGGTGTGCATCTGTTTTTGCATTAGTATGCAGATACACATTTGTCCCTGCAAACTTCTGGTTTAGGAGAGGAGGGCAGGCTGCTCATCCTCAGTGTATCCAGTTCTGCAACTGTGTCTGTTTTTTTATTTCCTATTTTTTAAAAAGAGATAACAACCAACAATTTTTTCAACAGAATTCTAAAGCAACAGAATACATCCCATCTTGACTTGTCTGCTAAAGAACTCCTGAACATCTGCCACAGGATTTGTGAGTGTACATTCAGATCCTACAGAGTGTTGTCCAAGCCTATGGTTCTTTATTTTTATTGATTTTATGCAAAGCAGTGTAGTAAACTGAACATTAAACAAACCAAAACAGAGCAAACCTGACCTCGTATTAATCATTGCACATCAACACATTTTAGGAATAACTAAAAGTGATTTGAGATAGCAAACTTTGCAAAAAGGGTACCATCTTATTTATTCCCAAGTTGAGTAGTAGACTGTTGAACACCCTCAGCGGAAGTATTACTAAAGGATAAGAACGGGGTACGACAGTGTATCAAATGCATCAGGTTTCACGTGACCCATGAAGCCTTTGGGTCTTTACGATCTCCCCATGTGAATGAAGACTGCGCCATTAGAGTGGCACATCAACAACAAGAAGAGATACTGGAGAAAAGATTGGTTTCCAAGGAAGCTTCTCTGCCATTATTGACCTTCATATTGATAACCTTTCAAGGTAATCTCTGGGTTCCCCCAGAATGCAGTTTTTACTGAATGTACGCAATCCGTGTCTGACTTTCATCACTTTTCTTCTGATAAGAGGTCTCTTTCTTGAGCTTAGTAGGACAGAAATAGATTTTATCCCAAGCATTGTTTATGAACTCTTCACCTAATTATTTACTTATCTTAAATCACTCCTAGGAAAAGCTTCATTGCCCAAAGCCACTTCACTTGTGCAAACAAACTTAAAAAGTAATGTGTTGCTTTTTTCTTTATTTGAATAAAGTGCTTGGATCACCGACAATAAATGGCAGCTAGAAAGGGACGGGGTGGAGGGCCCACCATTCGTTAAATAATGTAAAACCTATCTGGTGTGTTGGGAGAAGATAAGGGCTGTTTATCAGAAAGACAGAATGATGGAAAGAGGAAATAAAAGCCAGCATAGCCATTCTTTGCACACTGCAAAACTGTGATTTTCTTGTACAAAGAAAGTATTCACAATTAAAACACCCTAATGCATTAATGAGCTCTGTTCCATCTGTTTGTAGAAAATTCACACAAGAAATGAATTAATTTCAACCTCTTGAATCATTTTTATATATTTAAGGCATGTGAACATCATGCAGGTATATGGGGAGGGTGTATACCCACAATACGTACATGCACAATTATATACTTTCCAAATATTTCTCAGTGTAAAATGACAATGCTGCAATGTGTGCCTCTATAGAATAAAACTGTGTAGATCTCTTTGTTCCTCGTCCATTCCACCATAACCCCAAAGCTCTTGTTTACCATTAAAGCCACTGCTTTTGCATCTTCTCAGAATGAAAAACAGGGTTGGTTGGATGTCATCATCATATTTATGGCACCTTATTCCAAAGCCCCAAGGGGCAGTTTGATAGAAATATTAAAAAGCAATGGCGGGGGGGGGGGGGGGCTCTGTGGAGATCCATGGGACAGAACTCATAAAGTGTACTGAAGATGTATACTGCTGTTCTGTTCTGTTCCAGGGAGTGGTTCCAGCCGAATGAAGTTATTCTTCAAGTGGATAGGGTGCCAGACACAATATTGGGTTCTGGCAAAGGGAGCAAGGCAAAGTCGAGCACATCCAAGTTCAGGTTCCAGTAAGGCGATACCCAAACAAGATTCACATTCTAACAAGGCAAAGTTCAAGTAAAGACATGAAAGGCAAAACCCAAGCAAATCAGAAGGCAGATTCCAATAAGGCCAACACGAATGCTAATCCACACTTCTATTTATCCCATGATTTCAAGGCACAGGTCTGCGAAGCTTTTCTTTCATCCCACCACTTTCATCAGGATAATAATAATAATTATCTATAGCTATAGCTATATGGCACCCATCTGACTGAGTCACCCCAGCCACTCTTGGTGGCTCCCAACAACAAAACTTTAAAAACACAATAAAACCTCAAACATTAAAACCTTCCCTGTATAGAGGAAACCCGCTGCTTACTGCTGAAACAGAATTAATGTCAATCAGCAGAAAACCCCATTGACGTTTGTTCCAATTCAAAAGTAAACAGTGGGTTTTCCTGGGATAAGTGACAAAGCAAAAGAAGAATCTCTCGAACCCATACCTGGAAATCGTGGAACAAATTGGGGTGTGGATGAGCCCCAAGCTAAACAGTAGCACCCTGGATAGCTCCCTGTGAAGCTCAGCCTGGAGAGTCATGCAGGCAGCTTCAACTGCTGCTTCAGTGACAAATGGACACAGACGTAGCCTTAAACAGGGTGGCAGGTCTACCATCTTCAGTCTGAAAAGCCCCTTCAGTTAAAAAGGCCTAAGCTTCTCCGGTAGCCATTGTCTCCAGCACAGGAAGAACACGACCCTGCTAGGTGTAACTTCCTTGGGCACCAGAGGTGCTGAAAAAATTATAAAAATTCCTTCCAGTACCACCTTAAAGACCAACTAAGTTAGTTCTTGGTACAGTATGAGCTTTCGTGTGCATGAATTTTTTTTGTTTTGACTATGGCAGACCAACACGGCTACCTATCTGTAACTGAAAAAATTATGTGATTCTTGTGCTGGAGCTTCTGGGGCAGTGGGGACTGCTGGGACCAGTCCTGAAGGAAAAATACTTCCCTGATACTTCCTCACAATCCACACTGTCATCTCCCAAAGATGGGGAGTCAGGTGCTGGGGTCATGATACCCGCATGTAATGGCTGAAGGGAGCCACAACTGTCCCTGAGTCCCCATGGCATGTGCACACAGTATAGGACAGAAGAAACATGCAGCAAACTCATCTATAATGTCCCCTGGATGCTACATGTTTTCACCAGAACTGGCTAAAGAATTCTCAACCCGAACTTGTGGGTGAAAGGAACCCTTCTACAAGGAAATACTGCTGTGTTTAATCTGAACGAAGTTGAACTGCATTCAGAAAATATGTCTGTAGCTTCAAGTCACAGACAAGCTAGGCTTTTAATGTAACTGATATGATGAAGATACGCCCAAACAATGTAAATCCAGATCCACATATCATAGGTAAGACATTCCCAGCACCATGGGCACCTGCAAGAACTTTTCCAGGGAGAGGGGCAAAGTAAACAATGCAAATAAATTGACATACACAGCTACATTAGAGAAGAGATCTGCCATTTCTGGTGACTGAGCAGTGGTGAGGCATTTGTAGATCTGGCCTCTGAGAAACTTGTATTCTAGGTCTACACTTCTGTTGGCTCTCAATGGGCAGAACCGCAGGTGCCCGCTTCTCAGGATGATTGAGGGAGCCCAACACATCCTGATTTTGCGTGTGTGATGTCACATGGAACAGGGGGCGGAGCTGAATGTCCTCTGAACATTGAAGGAGCCCAGCCCCCTCTAGTAGTAGTAGTAGTAGTAGTAGTAGTAGTAGTAGTAATAGTATTTTAGTCTAGCTTTCTCTTTGTCCAATTAGCTAGATCTGCTTTTCTGCTTACCATGACTTCATTCACTGCTTAAAACCACTAAATCAATGGAAGCAGGCTGTTTCCTCACAAAACAAATGGGGAGAGGCACATTTTGCCTCATATCTCACATTCTACAAATGCTAGAAACATTTAAAAACAACATCTGGGAATCTAGGGGTTACAGCTCACCTGGGGAAGGGTGTCCTCCTTCTCTCCACCTCACCCCTTGGACACTCATGAGCTGCACTTAAATGTATGCAACACAGGAGAAGAGGTAGTAATAGAAATATAAAATTTAAAAACAAAACCTTCCTGCAGTTTGCTTTCATGGAGGATGTTGTACTAAGAATAATTGACTAAAAAGCAAATATTTTACTAGATTGTAGATCCTATAACATGAAGATTGCAGCAAAAAACTACAAAAAACACCCAAGTCCTTTGCTTCATTATTTGAGTTTTTAAAGGCCATTAGCAATTAATGTCATTTTATTTTAGTGCAGGCAGTGAAGAGAGGATAGGTTGCTAGATGTTAAATAGGTTTACTACATTTCCCATAAAGTTTCTGAAATATTGAAGGTTGAGCCCAAAGTGTCTGAGCAGGACTGCAGCTCCTTGATTCTGCAGAGTATCCTTTTTTGAAATTAATCTTCTGAGTCAGGATGTACAGCTATAGGTTTTATACATGGCTATAAATTTTAGGAAATTAACTTTTCCATAAGAACTTGTTCAGGGAATGCTCCAGTCTAGGGACCCTTATATTTTTAAGCTCATCATCATTTAATTAAATGTAACTCAAGTTTATTCCTGCAATATATCTTTATATTTGGTCTCTAGTAGAGGAAAAGGTGAATTTGTTAAAACAAAATAAATGAAACTGGGAGGGGAGGCTGTCTTTTAAATATAAGATTATATGCTGAGTTTAAAGGAAGGCAAATGTGTAGTATCGTGCAGCATTCTCATGGCAACTGGTGGATAATTCCTACAATAGATGTGGCTTTTAGTAGTCTCTGCTGCAACAATGTAACTCAAAGCGAGGTCCAAATTGTCATGAAGCTATTTTCTTCAACAGAATGTTCATTTCTGGCAGCCTGGGGTATGTTCTGCAAATATTACAGAACTGTAACATCACATTAGCATGGGTGATGTGAAAAACCAGCTGCCTAGGAGTACTTTGAAACTGCTCTATTTAGAACTAGGCCAGGAAATCAGATAATTCACTACTTTTTGGATCATATAGAAACTTAGTTGTCTTCCCAGCAAGAATTTTCTGTGAAGTGTTTAAAGACGAGTCTTGAAGCAGAATGTCAAGACTGCACACACGATGTATGCGAACAGGAACAGGGAGTCTTGAAGGATCATATCTGGGCTCTGTTTGGATACCTATAGCACTCTTTCAATATTTGCTGCTACCTGCCTACCTATCTAAGGTAAAGGTAAAGGTACCCCTGCCCGTACAGGCCAGTCTTGCCAGACTCTGGGGTTGTGCGCCCATCTCACTCAAGAGGCCGGGGGCCAGCACTGTCCGGAGACACTTCCGGGTCACGTGGCCAGCATGACATCGCTGCTCTGGCGAGCCAGAGCCGCACACGGAAACGCCGTTTACCTTCCCGCTAGTAAGCGGTCCCTATTTATCTACTCGCACCCGGGAGTGCTTTCGAACTGCTAGGTTGGCAGGCGCTGGGACTGAACAACGGGAGCGCACCCCGCCACGGGGATTCGAACCACCGACCTTTCGATCGGCAAGCCCTAGGCACTGAGGCTTTTACCCACAGCGCCACCCGCGTCCCTCGCCTACCTATCTAGCTAGTTACAACTGCCACTGGGATCCTGTGAATTTCCAGGGCCACTTACAGGTATTTTCTCTTCTGATCCTATATATTCAAATTTGAATATTTTTTGAGACTAAATCCAATCCACCCTCGCTGAACAGAACTGGATTTTTAAAATCACCTTATGGGGTTTGACAATAAATTATTTAAGGCCATTTGATCTCTCATGCTTCACCAAGCTATGGAGCTATAACTAATGATTAACTGGATGAGATAATGTCAAAACCATCATATATTCACTAACTTTCTGCTAGCATTGGAATTTCGGCAGCATTATTCACAAATACAGATGTTACTACTGGTGCCTTAGCGAGCAGTGAAGCAGCACTGAAAAAGCAGGGGTTCATTTACTATATTTTATTGAACATGCCATCTGTGCTTGCATGGGTTACAGGTGATATCCAGGTAAGTCTTAGTAGGTTGGAGTGAGGAATCTGATCATAGTAGCTGATCAAATGCGTATCTTCCCTACCCCTTGCCATCTACCTGTCGATCACAATTGTTGGAGAATGTATGGGAAGAGATTCTTACTCAATTGTAGCAGAGTTAGCACAATGGCTGAGTTTTCCAAGCTCCTTTTAAAGCCTGGTTATATTTTACATCTGCCCTCATCCACCTTTAAACAAACATTCTCCATTAAAATACTTAGGCTAGAATAAATTGCAAACATGTAGAGGAGGAGATGGGAAGAGGTTTTTGCTTACTGAGCTGTCTGTCAGGTAACTTGAACCATTACAGACTCCCTGCCTCCTTTCTCCTGGCTATAGCCAGGGGGAATCCCACCAGTGGCAATTTCACCCACTGGTGCATTTGGTGAGTGGAAGAAGGAGCTCCATACCAGTAGAGTGATGCTCATGGGAGACCAACAGTAGCCAGAAGCACTGGGGAGAGACACCTCCCCTCAATCTACCTTCCCCCCATATACACATAAGCAAAGGGTGTTTGGATTGCTCTACCAGTAACCAGTAAGCCAACAAAGGTCTGTATAGTTAAAGCTATGGTTTTCCCAGTAGTGATGTATGGAAGTGAGAGCTGGACCATAAAGAAGGCTGATCGCCGAACAATTGATGCTTTTGAATTATGGTGCTGGAGGAGACTCTTGAGAGTCCCATGGACTGCAAGAAGATCAAACACATCCATTCTTAAGGAAATCAGCCCTGAGTGCTCACTGGAAGGACAGATTGTGAGGCTGAGGCTCCAATACTTTGGCCACCTCATGAGAAGAGAAGACTCCCTGGAAAAGACCCTGATGTTGGGAAAGATGGAGGGCACAAGGAGAAGGGGACGACAGAGGACGAGATGGTTGGACAGTGTTCTCAAAGCTACAAACATGAGTCTGACCAAACTGCGGGAGGCAGTGGAAGACAGGAGTGCCTGGCATGCCCTGGTCCATGGGGTCATGAAGAGTCGGACACGACTAAACGACTAAACAACAACAACACCAGTAACTTTAGGTACTTGTTAATAATTGTTTTAGTGTTGTTATATATTGGTACTATTACTATAAATTTTTCATATGCTCTAACCAGAGATAGTCCCCATTTGCAGGTATCTGTCCTCACATGTTTTTTGGAAGAGATGTTGAGTGTTTGTGTGTCTCTCTGTGTGTGATATTCTTACACACATCCAAAATGACACACGTGTGATTCCTATGAGATTTCCCATCTAAGGCAATGACCCAACTCAGATCTACTGAGATAAGGTAATGGTCTTCTATGCCTTCAAACCAGGAGTAGAACAGGAGTAGGCAGACTTTGGCTTGTGGAGTCCACTTTGTTTTAAATAAGGTCCACCAGCCAGAGCCAGGTGCAAATTAGTGGCTCAGGTGGGCAGACATAAGGTAAGAATTAGGAAATGCCATGGCACTAGTGCTCAGAACCAGAACCAAGCTTACAAGTTCTTTCACACAAGCCATTCTCTATTTTCATCTGCAAAATGTTAGGGGATACATCATTATTAACAGCAATCCTTCGTGCACAGATTCTTCATACGTGGCAAGGTATGGATTTGGTACTTAGATGCATCTTGCCAAATATAAAGAAATAAAATAAAGTGAGAATCAGCCACGTCTGCAGGTTCACAACCACTGAATACCTGAATCTTGCAGATGTTCATGACTCTTCATTCCCTTTTCAATCTTTCATCTATTAGGCTGCAAATTTATATATTGTGATGTGTTTCTAAGCTGAAGGCTTTTTATGACTATGCAACATTCTGCTGTAGTGCTTGTCAACTATTTTTCTCTTCTTTTGGTGTAGCTGTATTTGAAAGCCTTAATGGGAACGGTGCTATTAACATTAACACTCATAACGGAGCTACCATTTGATGCTGGAAACACTCTTATAATCCCATCACATACCATAATGCAGCCATTTAGATAGTCATTATTGGAAAAAACCTACTGCAGCAAGTTTTCAGAGAACATTTTATTGGTATATTATCAAAGCTATACCAAAAATACAATTGTAAATGTATTTATTTATTGGTGTTCTTAACCTACTCTGTCCCCACAAGTCCACAGTTGGTAATAATATTTAAATCTCAAGTGTTAAGAGTCCTTGAACTATATAAAATACAATTATGGGACATGATACAGCAGAATGAAAGTATTTTAAAGGCTCCCGGAATAGCTTTGATGGGGCAAATGACTCCCATAAGCCAGTCATTTTGAACCTGAAGTTTAAGGGGGGGGTCAAGGTAGACTAGAAATCAGGTTAAAAATCAACAGGGGCAGAGGCTGAAGGATGGAAAAGTAGGTCACTTAGGTTTCTATGGAATGGATCGGTCTGTAAATCCACATGCAGATAACACACACATAAGCTCCTACTCATCAGGCATTTAAGTCAATGCAAGGTTTAACCCCACTATCTCACTCATCAGATGACATCATGAGTGATGGCAGCTGGTGAGCAGGGATGCATGGTTTCAAGCAAAATACCTCTCAGGCCAACTTAGATCACCTGATGCGCCAAGACTAGGCCATGGGTTTGAGGCTCCTCTCCTCTGCTCTACTGTATAGTGCTGGACAGGCCTTCACCATCTTATCTAACAGTCTCTGAAATAGGAGCACATGGGGAGTCAAGGATCTTCAGTTTAGAAAGGGGTGTGTGTCACAGGCTTCAGCGGCTGAGTATTCAACATTTTTGTCCACTCACTCTTCAGAGAACTGTTCTGAAAATATGTGATTTGGAATGATTAGTAGTAGTATTATTATTATTACTACAGCAGCCACTGTTAACTAATCAGTCACAGGGGATATGGGGTGGGGTGGAGTTTTTTGTATTTCCATGTTCACGTCACTTCTTCAAGTGGTGAGAAGTTCAAGGGCTGCAGTGCTTATCCAGTTTTGTTTCTTTCTGAAAGAGGTCACTGTAAACTCATTGACATTTTGTAATATGCAGGTATAGCTTAAACGTGCCAAAAGACAGCCAAAGTCCACTGGTCCCACATCAGACCACCAGGGTGACATCCAGTACCAAACCATAGCTTAGTGCAAACGCTTGAGTGGTTGGGTCCTGGAGAGAGATCACATCTGCTTTGCTCCTCCTCCAGACCTGCTGCTGCTGTGCTGCTGTGAGCAACACCATGGTTTGACTTGGCATGCCAACCAAATTGAAGCTTCTGGTTTATATCACTCCAGCTGTATCACATGAGCTGTAACTCGGGTTTGTTCTTGGTTTACAGATTATGGTTTATCTGGAATAGACAAACCTTGAGCCCGGATTCAGACAACATGCTAAACCAAACCTTGGCTTAGCTCACAGTAGCCTAGAAGCAGATGAACTGGAGGAGGAGGAAAGTGGTCACCATCTTATGGTCTTGATCTATCGGCTATTTTTAAAATGAGGCTGCATTTTAAATTGCATTTTAACCTGTATTTTAAATTGGTTTTCCCCCTCCCCCCATTATGTTTTTACTGTGATTTTATTGGTGTTTGCTGCCCTGAGCCCGGCTCTGGCCGGGGAGGGCAGGGTATAAATTATTATTATTATTATTATTATTATTATTATTATTATTATTATTATTATTATCTCCTCTCTAGGAACCTGCATGATTTGGCTTAGAATTCTATGCAAACTGAGTCTCTGTTTTTCTCAGCCCCATCCAAAGTTCATTGTTCTTCTGATACCTCGAAATCTGAATGAGGTGGAAATCTGGAGGCAGAAGACAACCGTCATGGCTAAGTTGCCATCTGGCATCTTCATTCACCATAGAAGCAATCCCTGTGCCTGATAAGTGAATGTGGGTGTTGGTGTGTAGGTTTTTCCCCTCAGCAAAGTCCCCTCTTAGCTCCAGAGTCAAATCTCTTTCTGGATTTTTTTGTGGGGGGTGGACACTCTTGCAAGCTTTATTAATGGAACGAACAATCCCAAGTTCTCCCCTTGTTCCATTAATATGGATGCAGATAAGAAGCGGTTCCTCTGCCACTCCACTATCATTTAGTAATAAATTAATACAACATTAGCCTAAGCCATCTGAGATCTCCCTAATGGACCCAAAGAAAAGAAGCAATTATAATAACTCCCAGGACTTTGACAAATAAAAAGAAAGGAAAATAAGCTGGAAATAGTTGAGAAATCGGCAGCCTGGCAGACACGGCACAGGCTTGCCCTTGGTTTATCAGCTGCTTCCATCCCCTGAGGGGAGACAGGAGGGCCACGAAGCCTGAGGCAGCCGCAGGGCCCTCTTTGCGTGCTTGTAGCAGCGCCCTAAGGCTGCCTACAGTTGAGCAAATCATCGGTTTTTATCGTGTTCCAAATAAGCCATCTGCTAATAAAACATTGTGTGTTGCTGTTCAGTGCAAACAACAACTGTTACGTCTAGTTAATATTATTTTTCCAGGAGCCAATTCTTTTTTCGGTTCCCGATTAAGAAGCCAAATATTAACTCTAGCCCTTTGTGGCTCTTTTGCGGAGTTACGTTTGCAAGCAGCGATGAAATAGCTGTGAGGCAGGTGGCACACGAGCCTTTTCAACAGTGTTTGCTGTTCAGTCCCTTCAGTGCGCTGAATAAGTTTCCGAAGCAAATGTCTTCTGATTTTCCGGGATAAGGCAATATACACAACAATCACATGCTGTTTTGCTGAAGAAATGGCTTCATAGCTTAAACTTTCCCTGAAATGGGATGCTTTAAATCAAGGGTAGGGAACCTTTTTCCAGCCCACTGTTTCCTTCTGGGCAATTTTGCAGGGGACACATGCCAGGGGTGGGAGGAGCCAGAGGCAAAAGTGGGCGGAGCTGTGGATGTAAGTTTTATCTTTCTACACACACCAATCTATCCTGCATTGAGCCATTCCTTTCCCCAGAACTGAGATTCGCTACTCCCTATTCAAAGCACCCAGCAACCTTGGGCAGCATGTCCTGGCAGGAGCTGGCACATGCCTTCCTTCGCCCTTCTGTGCACACATTTTGCTGCTAATAACATGGCAGCATTTGCCATTTTAAATGTCCCACCATGCCTTGGGCACTACAGAATGGTAAAAACAGTGGACAGCTGGCTAGATCTAGCCATTGCTGACAGGTAAACCAGTGACTGCCAGGGTGGTGGGGCACTGGTCCTGCTTTTAACGTTGTTAGAAACGCATGGAACACAGTTCAACTTCCCATTGGCAGTGTGTGGGGTAGGGTGGAGCCACAGGGGCAGCCTCCCAGCAATCCACTGCTGCTCACTTGGATGCAGCTGGGGTGGGGTAGGACAGCAGTGAAGTCAGGGTGTGCTCCTCCCCTGGTGGACCCACACAGCCGTGGTCTAGCCATTGTCCCGCTCCTCCGCAATCCTGTCTAGGTAAGTAGCAGTGATGCCGACACTGGTGTCAAAAGGCTGGATTTGCTGCTCTGCCCCATCATACACATCAGTACAGTGGTACCTTGGGTTAAGAACTTCATTCATTCTGGAGGTCCGTTCTTAACCTGAAACTGTTCTTAACCTGAGGTACCACTTTAGCTAATGGGGCCTCCCGCCGCCGCTGCGTGATTTCTGTTCTCATCCTGAAGCAAAGTTCTTAACCCGAGGTACTATTTCTGGGTTAGCGGAGTCTGTAACCTGAAGCGTTTGTAACCTGAGATACCACTGTACTGCTACTGGGTAGCTCAGTTGGTTAGAGTGCGGTGCTGATAAAGCCAAGGTTTCAGATTTGATCCCCAAATGGGACAGCTGCATATTCCTGCATTGCAGGGGGTTAGACGAGATGATCCTCAGGGTCGCTTCCAACTCTATGATTCCCCCAACCTCACAAAAACAAAGTGCAGAATGGCTGCTATAGAGCTCTGGTATCATCTCCCCTCTCCCAGACACAACTCCCCTCTGGTAGTTTACCTACTTTTCCTCACAGAGCTGCAATTTCCAGCACCCCAAACAAACTTCAATGCTCAGGATTATTTACGGAAAATGTGCTTTAAGTGTATGGGGGTGTGTGACATGAAACCATGTGGATCAGACTCCCAGGCAATCTGCTATCCAGGCACTGATCAGGGTAAGGCTTCCCTAGGCTTAACATCATAGCAGCAGCAACTCCCCTTAGGCCAGTGATGGCCAAACGTGGCCCTCCAGCTGTTTTGGGACTATAATTCCCATCATCCCTAGCTAATAGGACCAGTGGTCAGGGATGATAGGAATTGTAGTCCCCAAACAGCTGGAGGGCCAAGTTTGGCCATTACTGCCTTAGGCCATTCTTCGGAAATCTGAACCTTCAACCCACTTTGGACTATCAAATGTCGCATAGCAGGTATGGGTTTGCACAATATGACTTGCCTTGAAAGTGGTACAAGAAACTAGCTATTCAAAGTCACTACCACCCTTAAAAAACAGCCACCATGAGTTAATCCACCACACTGCTTCTTTGCTGCAGGATGTCTCTGCTAAAGCAATCTTTGCGAACCTGATGCCTTCCAGATGTTTTGGATTGTAATTCCTATCAACTCCAGCCAGCATCTTTTGTAGTTCAAAACATCTGGAGGGCACCAGGTTGGCAAAGTCTCCAGTGAGGCTTCTTTTGCTCAGATGCCTGCTGAATTTGTTCAGCATTACAGTGGTACCTCGGGTTACATATGCTTCAGATTACATACGCTTCAGGTTATAGACTCTGCTAACCCAGAAATAGTACCTCGGGTTAAGAACTCTGCTTCAGGATGAGAACAGAAATCGTGCTCCGGCGGCGCAGCAGCAGCAGGAGGCCCCATTAACTAAAGTGGTGCTTCAGGTTAAGAACAGTTTCAGGTTAAGAATGGACCTCCGGAACAAATTAAGTACTTAACCCGAGGTACCACTGTATTAGAAATCTCGCTGTGGATTATTTGTACTATTCCTTAACCTTTAACATGTTTTATAGACAGATGTGCTTATGAATCTTATGTATTTTTTCCTGGGGGGGGGGGGAATGACCTGGGCACAGTAATTCATTCCTTGTACCCTGAAGGGCCCTAGGCTTGTAGAGGCTGTGCTGAGGCATGAGTTCTTAATACAGCTTCATCTAGAAAGCCATAGCAGTCCATAGCTTTACTGTAACAAATTTGCTGATATTAAGTGGATTTGAACACACAGCGGGTGTCATAAACTTCTCCAATTGGGTTATACTGAACTCATCACTTTAATCCAACCGCTCCTATTACCCTTCACAGTAAACACAATCAAGATTTGAATCTAAACCTCTCATTCTCCCATCTCTGCATGCTATAAATGTTTCTGAACCGACAGGCGCTCACATGATTGGATGTCATGTGCTGTAATGTTACCGCAGTAAACAGCACCATCTAGGGATCCACATTTGGATGATTTGTGCTTAAAGAATATTTGACATGTGGAATTAGCTGTACATACAGAGCAAGGTAGGTGTGTGTCGTTACTAGAGCTATGTGTGTTTTGAGTGATCCCAGAACTGAAGTATTTGTTTATTAAATCACATTTAAATACCCGCTTTTCCTCTAAAGAAACTCTAAGGCAGCACACATGGTTCCCACCTCCCATTTTATCCTCACAACATCCCCAGGGGGAGGAGAGAGGGGGGGGCGCGCGCAGGCTGGGCCCAAATACCCCAGCAAGCTTTATAATGGAGTTGGAATTTGAACTTGGGTCTGCCTGGTCCTGCTCCAGCACTCTGACACTGCATCACACTGGATCTCACTGTATTCCTTAACATGTTCACAACAAATGTGTTGCCTGCTACAGTGCATGAAAGTCAAGACTGCCACCACTGGGTGCCCCAAGCATGAAACCCAGTTAAACACAAGGTCTATAGCTCAGTGCCATGTGGACTAAGGAGTGGTGGGAGGTCCCAGCTGGAGAACCTGCAAGGAAGCCCCGAGGGAAAGAAGGGTCAGAGCTCGGGCATGGTGGTGGCATGACGATGCGTGGTCAGAGAGAGAAGAGGGGGCAGACTGGGAGGAGGAGATGGCAGAAGGTGAAGAGGCAACAGGCTTTAGTGAGCAGGAAGAGGCTGGGACAGAGAGCAGTCCAGGTTCAGAGTCAGAAGCGGAGGCTGGAGGGGAGGTGGCCAAGAAGCAGAGATGAAACAGGCTGCTGAAGAATCCAGGGAGTCTCCCTCTACTGCTGTGACCAGCTCCATTCCCTGTGATTTCCCAGAACCTGCAGAGGTATGAATAGGGCAGAGCAGAGACAGGCAAGGCAAAGAACTCTCAGGTTGCTTTGGAAGGACCCAAGAGTGAAGGAGACTTAGGGAGTTGGGGGGAAGTGGGGACTTTCAATCCTTGCAACAACCTCATTGGGGCAGGATCTTCAAGGAAGTGTTGTTATGCTCACCAGGCCAGGCTTCCTGAGCTGCTTGTTTCTTTGAATAGTTAGCTTTACTGACACTGGCGGTTTTTATTACTGACACTGGCGGTTTTTATTGGCGACCTACTCCTGACATTCAGCGGCAGAGCAACATGCTTTGAATGGGAAAGGTCCCATGTCCAGCCACTTGCTTCTGCAGGTAGAGCTGGGAATGACCTCTGCCTGAGAGCAATGTAGATCACTGCTAGGAAACCTCTGACTTGCAGGCCTGATTAGCCCCAAGACCTTCACATTTGGCCTGTGAGGCACACACCTGTACATCCCCTGCTGTCATATGATGTCAGGCCCTGGACTAGCAAAGCCATGGTGCCGATCCCCAAAGGAAGAATTGGGAACACACTCCAAGCGCCGCTTTAATTCAATGCTTTTCGCATTTGGAACCGTTTTCTGCAGCCCTGCCTACCGACGAGGAAAGACACCAAACACACTCCCGCGTCTTCCTTTGCGGCTGTGGCTTTAAATGTGAGTCACCTGGTGTCATATGATGTCAGGGGATTAGCATGTGTGTGGTCCTGCCCAATGTCAAAGAGGCCCACCCCTGGCATTGGCAGTACTGAGCTGGCTAGACCAAAGGAGTAATTTGGCAGAAGGATGTGTTTCTGGATATTTGAACTCAAGCCTGAATCCCATGCCCTGCGTGCACAGTGCTTATGGTTACAAACAGGGTATGTAAGAAGCAACTATGATACAAACACTTTGAATATGCTAATTGCCACGTTGCTCTGTAGGGATTAACCTCTTGCGCCCTGGAATAATAGGCGATTCCAATCTGTGAAGCTGAATGCTGGCTGAGGATTGAATGGCCATTCATGTCTGCTCCGCGATGATACGAAATTCATTTCCAAAGCTTCTTGAGGATACAAGTACTATTCTCTGAAATTTTCCCAGTAAAGTAAAATCCTCCTAAAATGATTAGCTTTCCGATTAATAACCTTGTAATCATTTCACACGGAAAGGGATTACAATTGCAAGCCTCATCCTCTACTATATTATTTACCTAAATATATATATATATAAAAGCTCAGCTTTAATTATGCTGGATATTATTGCCCCTCATTTTCAGGGCTGTTAATTTGTTTCATCAAATTAAGTCCCCATAATAAGTAAGGAGCAGAAAAAGTTTATCTATATTGCTTGTAGTTTATCTATGCTGCTCACTTAAATGCAGCATATGTTGAATGTTTCAAAGCCTTGACACCTCTGCTTTAGTTTCGCTGCTCTGCTTTCCAATCAGGTGTTGATCATCTACTTTTAATACACTGGAGCACATCTAAGCCACGGCTGGAACCTTTAATGCTAAATTTTATGTAAACAACTAACCCGCAGAAGGGTTATGTTCACCATTTGTGGGAGAAATAGTGTGCTGGGATATTGAATTTCAAAGCTAGCTGGATTTCCAGCAGATGTGTTTGATGTCTGTCAAACTCTTTGCACTGCTTCAGTAGAACAGCATTCATTAACGTAAATGCCATGCAGTAAAAAGTGCTTTTCAGTGCACATTTAATATGTAGCATGTCTGGCTGCATTTTAACATTAGGGCAATCTATCCTAGTATTCAAAGCCATTTCAGCTGGTGATACTGTCCATGATAAGACCCGCCCCCCCAAATGGCCCTAAATAACCGCTGAGCCAGCAGTTCTCAGAAAAATTCTTTTAAAAAAATAAAAACCGAAGATTTTTCTTTTCGTAACCTCCCTTCCTCATATTCTCTGAATGCTCTTCTCTTTTTATTTTCTGTGCCCATCTTGCCACATCCTGGAATAGCATGAGGCCAGTGTCATGCCAAACTCTAAACTGATGCCAGAAACTGTATTTTAATATTCTGCTGGAAGCCGCCCAGAGTGGCTGGGGTATAAATAATAATTTATTTATCATCATCATCATCATCATCATCATCTGAATCCTCAGGGGATGAACCAATCACCCCATGAGCCAAGGACCTTGAGGAGTAGGCAGGACCACTATATCCAATACAGTCATACCTCGGGTTAAATGTGCTTCAGGTTGAGCATTTTCAGGTTACGCTCCGCGGTGACCCAGAAGTAACGGAGCGTGTTACTTCTGGGTTTCGCCACTCACGCATGCGCGGATGTTCAAAATGATGTCATGCACATGCGCGGAAGGGGCAAATCGCAACCCACGCAGACGCGGGTTGCGTTCGCTTCAGGATGCGAACGGGGCTCCGGAACGGATCCCGTTTGCACCCAGAGGTACCATTGTACTGAGGATCCCCTTGAGGGGACCTCTGGGTTCACACCTGATGAAGGACCCCTGGAGCTGTCAGAGGAGGTGGTGGAGGAGCCCCCAGTCCTTGAGAACAGCAGCGCTAAAAGCTCCCAGTACAGGCCAAAGAGTGATGGCACAGTATGTGTGCTCGGACCCAGAATTGTCAGTCCACTTGTGATTTGGGGGTCTACTTATGAGTTAGCAAATCCTAACAGTCTTTCACTAACCAGCAGCTGTAGTTGGGGTGCAGTTTAGGCAGCCAGTGTATATGTAAGCTTTCCAGTTGCTGAAAACAGCACTGGCTTTTGGCTTCTCGTTTTGGCTCTGATGGCTTGCTGAACTTCTTGTGATAGGGACCTTGGACTGCTTCCTAACCTTGTTGGAACATGGAGAGCTAACTAACCCTTGAAAATATAGGGCTTTTGTACTAATTTTAGCCAACACATTCTAATGGGGAAGGGAAGGGGGCTCTGAGATAAGCAGTTCCTATCATTCCAATATTCCTGTTGTTTCTTCCTAGAGAATGCGTAGGCAAACTAAGGCCCAGGGTCTGGATCCAGCCCAATCACCTTCTAAATCCGGCCCACGGACGGTCCGGGAATCAGCACGTTTTTACACGAGTAGAATGTGTCCTTTTATTTAAAATGCATTTCTGGGTTATTTGTGGGACATAGGAATTCATTCTTCTTTTTTCCAAAATATAGTCCGGCCCCCCACAAGGGGGACAGTGGACCGGCCCCCTGCTGAAAAAGTTTGCTGAACACTGTCCTAGAGCTTCCTGCCTGTTTCCCATTCTGTTTATTCTGCTAAATTAAAAGTTGAAGGAATATAATCCTAGTGATCAGTGACTAAACTGGTTATCTTTGTTTGCTTTGTTTGGTAAAGTTGTCTTGCCATTTTATCTGTGCAGCAACCATTCCTTAGCAGGAGGCGTTGATTAGATTTTCTGGGTAACTAGATTACAGAGGTGGGGGCTGCTTTGTTTTCAGCACCAAAGTGCCCTCTCCAGGGCACTAGCCCATCCACTGTGGATTACTTGTGCCGATCTTTATACAAGGTATTAGAAGCTCAGGGCATTTCTTCAATGCCTTCCAGGACAGGTTTAAGACAAGACTGGTACCAGAATAAAAGAAAAAAGGTCATAATGGGGATCTCATGTCATATTAAGTTATGCCAACCTTTTTAACTCATGCTGCCAAGGAGTGTGGTGGAGTCTCCGTCTTTGGAGGTCTTTAAGCAGAGGCTTGACAACCATATGTCAGGAGTGCTCTGATGGTGTTTCCTGCTTGGCAGGGGGTTGGACTCGATGGCCCTTGTGGTCTATTCCAACTCTATGATTCTATGATTCTATGATCTATTGTAATAAGACACAGAAAAAGTCCAGATTGACACACACCTGTTGACAATCGTACCAGATGCACATTTAAGGCAAGGAGCTCTTCCTCCAACTGGAAAAAGATTGTAAAAACAAAACAAAAAAAATGCATTTAATTGTTTCCAGAAAGTACAGCCTGAGATAGGTTGGCAGGAATGGTGCTCCAATGATGAAAAGTGCCACATTCATAACAGTTGGTCTGTCCAGGTGTATTTTTTTTTACTTTTTACTGAATTATATGCATTTTTTATTTTATTTTATTTTATTTATTTAGAAGATTTCTAAACCACTTGATCAAGGCTCTCTAAATGGTGTGCAAATAAAACTGTAAATAAAGCACTGCTAAAATACACAAAGCAGTTAAAAACTAATATACATAGATGCTTCCAGCATTTTGTTTGTGGAGCTTTTCCTAACCCCCCCCCCCACATTATTTTAGATTGAATTTATTTAATGTTGACCTCGTTGTTCAATTGGCAGACCACCAAACAAAAGGGAGAAGAAAGTAGTAGAGAGTGAAATCTTAGTGTACACCAGGACTTCTCAACAGCTAGAAATGATCCATTCTTTCCACTATCCACCTTTGCGCCAGCATTCGTAAATCAAGCATGCTTATTACCAATGAGCCTTCCTACAGACCATCTCTCTGAGTCTTCTCCCCACTGCCACCATTTGTGACAGGTTGAAAAATAAAACACAACAGTTTGGAGAATAGCAAACAGCTGAATTATTTTCCTCCCCCCACCGCTACTCTCTTACGGACATTACACTGAAAGCAAGGACAATGAGATTTATAACCAGAAATAAAAGAAATTTAAGAAGCGTAATCTAAAATTGATTTTAATGCACTTCCTGATCAGATACCATCAACCCTGGCTTGCAACTGAATGGGATAATTTCATTTTTTTGGACACGGAAAATAGATACTTGAATACAAATGATGCTTATGGATGAGTTGTCATCAGGCACACCTTAACTTTCAAAAATAGATTACTTGACTCCTTGACAATTTATGGTTTGGGCACTTATTGCTATTTCCGTCTCTAAATAGTAGCTCTTAAAGACAAATGTTTACAGATTTTGCCCAAGAGAACTGAAGAAGGGAAAATAAGCCTCTTTCAGGCAGCACATTTACACTGAAGGATTTCTTGACTAAAAGGGTCTAGCGTTTAGCCTCTGTAGAAGATAACCTTTTTCTTGGGAGGAACCTGTGGAATGGATCTTAGAAGGCACTGTTTCATTAAAACCTCACATGATTTATGCTAAATGCTCAGTGGTGTGGTGTTTGCTATCTCTGAGTGCCAGATAGAATCATGTGCCTATATTAGAGAACTGTGTGCAGGAGGGAAAATGACTTTAGCATTGTGCTTCCCTTGCCTGCCCTTCAAACAGAGGTGTTTAAATTGTTGCATGGTATTAAACAAT